>NC_064850.1:120978730-121263730 GCF_024139225.1 Suncus etruscus
TGGATGGATACCTGGGATTGAACCTGGGTCAGCTGCATGTAAGGCACGTACCTAATGTGCTGTTCTAGCTCTAATTGGGGCTGGAGCAGTGGTGCAAGCGGAAGGGTGTCTGCCTTGCACGTGCTAACATAGGACGGACCATTTTGATCCCGGCGTCCATATGGTCCCCCAAACCAGGAGCGATTTCTGAACGTATAGCTAGGAGTAACCCCCTGAGTGTCACTGGGTATTCTCATCTCCCCCCCCTTTTTTTTTTTTTTTGTTTTTGGGTCACACCCGGAAGCGCTCAGGGGTTACTCCTGGCTCTATGCTCAGAAATTGCTCCTGGCAGGTTCGGGGGACCATGTAGGATGCCAGGATTCGAACCACCATCCTTCTGCATGCAAGGCAAATGCCTTACCTCCATGCTATCTTCGGCGTCATTTTATATTTTTTATTTTTTTATTTTTTTGGTTTTTGGGCCACACCCGTTTGACGCTCAGGGCTTACTCCTGGCTATGTGCTCAGAAATCGCCCCTGGCTTGGGGGGACCATATGGGACGCCGGGGGATCGAACCGCGGTCCGTTCCTTGGTAGCGCTTACAAGGCAGACACCTTATCTCCAGCGCCACCTTCCCGGCCCCGTCATTTTATATTTTTAACATCTTAGATCTTACAGTTAAAAAAATTAACAGTTTACATGGTATTTGAAATCTAAATTATGAATTGGCAGTAGTTAACTACTGTTCTCTAAATAACAGCCATCAGTATAATATTTTTTCTCAGCGACTTTTGTGCTTAACACTGGAGGAAAATTTTGTAATGACCTGTTTCATTTATGCCAGTTAGAATCACCGTTCATGTACAATTGCGGTTTTGTGCTTTTACACTTGGAAAACATGTCACTATATCACATTTGGACTCGAATTACATTTCCTTTTATCTGTGTATAACTTTTTTTTTTTTTTTTTTTTTGGTTTTTGGGCCACACCCAGCAGTGCTCAGGGGTTACTCCTGGCTGTCTGCTCAGAAATAGCTCCTAGCAGGCATGGGGGACCATATGGGACACCGGGATTCGAACCAACCACCTTTGGTCCTAGATCGGCTGCTTGCAAGGCAAACGCCGCTGTGTTATCTCTCTGGGCCCTAATTTTTTTTTTTTTTTGGTCACACCTTGCGGAACTTGGGTTAATCCTGGCTCTGCGCTCAGAAATCACTCCTGGCAGGCACAGGGGACCATATGGGATGCCGGGAATTGAACCGGGATCTGTCCATGGTTGGCTATGCGCAAGGCAAGCTCTCTACTGCTTCAGCCCTCCTCTGTGTATAATTGATGATGATTGTAGGGTTAGCCTTCACTTTGATAAATGAGGTTTCCCTGGGGCTGGAGCCACGGTGTAGTGGGGAGGGCACTTGCCTTGAGCACAGCCAATGAAAACCTGAGTTTCATCCATGGCCTCCCATTTGGTGTCTTGAGTAATCTTGAGTGTGGCCCCCAAAACTCCCCAAAATAGGATTCCCTTTTGAATTCTGTTTTTTCCTAAACTCTGCATGGAACAGAATTGTGCATTTCTAACTTGGGGAGAAGGAGGAGGGAAGTAGTGGGCAGTGAGACAAAATTTAAGGTGGGCTAGACCAGGGATATGCCCATGGCTATAAAGAGAAAAGATACTGTCATGCCTCTTACTTAGCTCCATGTTCTAGACCACCTTGAGGTCCCTGTGTTCAGACATTGTCAGTGGACACTGTCAAGGAACCCTGTGGTTCCTTGGGATAGAACCCAGAGGACCCCCAGGCACTACCACTATGAGCTTCAGATGGTACCTGAAAAAATGGCGCTTTTTGAGGCTCAGGTAAATTTCTCTTATCCAGAGTTTAAATGGGAATCATTTGGAGTCTCTTTCATGTGGATTCACTTTGTGAGATGTATTATCATTCCTTTGCCTTTATTGAATTCAAAGCCTGTGATGGAGGCTGGAAGCAGTAGTACATTTATACAGACTGACCCTGGTTTTACTCTTGAACTCTTTTTTTTGTTTTTTTTTGGTTTTTGGTTTTTGGGTCACACCCGGCGGTGCTCAGGGGTTACTCCTGGCTGTCTGCTCAGAAATAGCTTCTGGCAGGCACGAGGGACCATATGGGACACCGGGATTCGAACCAACCACCTTTGGTCCTGGATTGGCTGCTTGCAAGGCAAACGCCGCTGTGCTATCTCTCCGGGCCTAAGCCCGTGAACACAGAGCCAGGAGTGTCCCTTGAGCACCACCAGGCATGATCTCCCCAAACTTAGCCAAGTCTACACAATGGAAAGAGACAACATATGTGATGGTAGAATATCTGGGATCTTCGTTGTAATTGAGAGCCTGGAGCAGGCACTGTCAGTAAAGATCTATAGACTAGATGATTGAACACTTGAGTTTTCGTCAGCGGAGACAGCACTCAGCGACATGCCCAAGACAGTCATTTTGCCACTAGGAAATGAACTGCTCTAGAGCGTAATGAAGCATTTACTTTCAATTACATTAACCAGTTTTTCAATCATTGTTTTTGTTTTCAAAGGAAACACAACCTATTTGTGGGAGTTTCTTTTAGACCTACTTCAAGATAAGAACACTTGCCCCCGGTATATTAAGTGGACACAGAGAGAAAAGGGCATTTTCAAGCTTGTGGATTCCAAGGCTGTCTCCAAGCTCTGGGGGAAGCATAAGAACAAGCCAGACATGAACTATGAGACGATGGGTCGAGCACTGAGGTGAGTACATGGATGTTGGTCTTCAAACAGTGATGTGGGTCTGGACACTGCGTTTGTTGTTTGGTTTTGTTGTTGTTTTGGGGCCATATTCAGTGGTTCTCAGGGTTCCACCTATTTCTGCACTCATAAATCACTATAGGCAGGCTCGGGGGATTATGCATAGGTGATGTCAGGAATTGAACTTGGATTGGCTGCATCCAAGACGAGCTCTGCCCACTGTACTATCACTGTGGCCCTGTGTTTTTAAAGAGGAATGTTTAAAGGTTTCCTTTGTGCTTAGTGTTTTTCAGTCTGGGAAGTAGTTTAGAGCCGCACTTCTTTTTGGAGGGTGTTTTGGGGCCACACCCAGCTGTGCTCAAGGGTCACTCCTGGTGGTACCCTTGCACAGTTCTGAGGATGGAGTCGGGCCTGTTCCAAGCTGGGAAGCCCCTGTGGTCTGTGCATTGTCTCTTTGTCTCTCTGGTCTCAGCGTAGTACTCCATGTACCTGCTTATAATTGGACTAAAAAATTTCTCTGACTAAAAGGGTGCAAAATGGCGCAGATTTGAGGAGTCTTTGGATCTGTAATGTCCAGGGCTTAGCAATACATAGAGTGGAAGCATTGCATGTCTAAAGTTTTATGCCACAGGGGAATGCACTTGCAGAGCATGCTTTTGCGTTTAGGAGTTACTCCTTAAATAGAAGGTTGGAAAACTTAGGAGGGGATGGGTGTTGGGCCACGCCTGGCTGTGCTCTTGACCTACTCCTGACTGTGCTTAAAGGCCCCTATTTGGTGCTGGATAGCCTCATGCAGGGCTAGTGGCCCCCAGTCTCTCCCCTTCTCCCTCCCTCTCTCCTTCCTCTGCTCTTTTTCTCTCTCCTCCCTCTTTCACTCTCCTCTCTGTGTCTATATATGTATATATATGTGTTTGTATTTTATATATATATATATACATCATAATCATAAAACTTTGAAGAAGTCTAGACAAGATGAGTTTCCAAATGGTTAGCGTTTTGGTTTCAGCGAATTTCATGACTGTCTGGGTGACAGTCTTTTTTTCAAGTTTTGTGAGCTCGGAAGTCCACAGCTGTGATACATGCCACATCCCTGCCTGATGGGGCATTTGCATCCCCGTCGGGTCTCTGAAGTGCTGCTCAGGTGACGGCACATGCTCTCGCTTGTTTTCAGGGTCGTGGAAACCAGAGTTGAAGTTGTAGCAGTATCTGAGCTGCAGGGCAATAGTATCGAGGCCAAATTCCTTCCTTAGCGGAAGGTGGGTGGGTTGGAACATGTTCTCCATTACTGTGTGCCAAGCCCCATCAGAGCTTCCTGAGCACTGTTGGGTGTAGTCCTCCAAACAACAAGAATGAGGAACTCCTCATGGTTCTTAGAACTGGCCACCAGGTCCCCGTTTCTCCCCTCTCCAAATCCGTGTACTTTCCCATGGTGAGGCGGCAACGCCCCTGCTTGGAACAAGGGACACCTATACACCTATGTTCTCTCTGGGCGGGAGTTGGTGGGGCTGGACAGTACCCCCAGTCAGTCAGTTCTGTGCCTCTGCTGCAGGTACTACTACCAACGGGGCATTCTCGCCAAGGTGGAAGGCCAGCGGCTCGTCTACCAGTTCAAGGACATGCCCAAAAACATAGTGGTCATCGATGACGACAAGAATGAAGCCTGTGGTGAGGAGGCAGCAGCAGCCCCGGCAGCCCCATCTCTAGAGCGTGTGTCAGTGTCGGCTGAAGGGCTCCTGAAGGCCGTGGCCTCGGCCCGCGCGGGGAAGAATCAGGCACTCGGCTGCTCCCGGCCTGAGAAGGGTGGTGTCCGAGGGCCCACTGTCACATCTCCTGACTCCTCACCCCGATCTCCGCCTGCTGCTGCATCTGTGGCTTCACCAGCAGCTCCACGGTGAGGGGGGATTGTGGTGGGGGAGGGTGCATCACCTTCTAGAACTGTCCTTGGTAGGTTCTTCCTTCTTTTTTTTTTTTTTTTTTTTTTTTTGATTTTTGGGTCACACCCGGCGGTGCTCAGGGGTTACTCCTAGCTGTCTGCTCAGAAATAGCTCCTGGCAGGCACGGGGGACCATATGGGACACCAGGATTCGAACCAACCACCTTTGGTCCTGAATCGGTTGCTTGCAAGGCAAACGCAGCTGTGCTATCTCTCCGGGCCCGGTAGGTTCCTTCTTTTTTTTTTTTTTTTTTGGTTTTTTGGGCCACACCCTGTGACGCTCAGGGGTTACTCCTGGCTATGTGCTCAGAAGTTGCTCCTGGCTTCTTGGGGGACCATATGGGACGCCGGGGGATCGAACCGCGGTCCGTCCTAGGCTAGCGCAGGCAAGGCAGGCACCTTACCTCCAGCGCCACCGCCCGGCCCCGGTAGGTTCCTTCTTAACGTTGGCATTCTAAGAACCTGCCGCCATCATCATTGAGACTTTGAAAAGTGCTTTGGACATTTGAAGTATCTTTGGTTGTCCAAGGAACCGTCTTATTTCACTTTAGTTCCTTTGGAATGGCTTAAGAACTTAGTGTGTACTCTACAGGCGGGTTATATTGTCATGCTTCTGAGCTCCAGGGATTCTCAGAACATTCAGGACATTGAACTGTTTGAATACTACTTTTACTTTAGTGCCTTCTGTGCCTGCTTCATTCTGTTGCAGACCCCTTTTCTTTTCTTTTTTTAATATGGAACGCTTCACGAATTTGCGTGTCATCCTTGCGCCAGGGGCCATGCTAATCTTCTCTATCATTCCAATTTTAGTATATATGCTGCCGAAGCCAGCACGCAGACCCCTTTTCTAACCGTACGCTCCCCCTCTTTCTTCCGTTCCAGGACAGTCCGTGTGGCGATGCAGGTGCCTGTGGTGATGACGTCTCTGGGCCAGAAACTCTCCACGGTGGCTGTGCAGTCAGTTAGCGCAGGTGCGCCCCTGCTCACCAGCACCAGCCCCAGCTCCGCGGCCTCCCCAAAGGTGGTGATCCAGACAATCCCAACCGTGCTGCCCGCCTCGGCCGACAGCGGCGATAAGATTACCATGCAACCTGCCAAAATCATCACTATCCCCGCCACACAGCTGGCTCAGTGCCAGCTGCAGACCAAGTCCACTCTGACGGGCTCAGGGGGCATTAACCTCGTGGGCACCCCGCTGGCAGTGCGAGCACTTACCCCTGTGTCCATTGCCCACGGCACCCCCGTTATGAGACTCTCGGTGCCCGCCCCCCAGGCCTCTGGCCAGACCTCACCCCGGGTCATCAGTGCCCTCCTCAAAGGGCCTGAGGTCAAGGCGGAGTCGGTGCCTTCAAAGCCAGAGCCTGAAGGGAAGACCCTGCAGCTGATCCCTGAGGAGAAGGCTGTGGAGGCAAGTAAGACCGTCACCCACGTGGTGGTGGTAAGTGCGCCCTCAGCCATCGCCCTGCCTGTCACCGTGAAGACGGAAGGACTGGTGGCCTGTGAGAAGTGAGCTGGCCCTGTGGCGCTGGGAAGGACTGGACTGATGGGAGTGCTCCGTAGGTGGGGCAGGGACAGGGACGGCTGGAGATTACAGTCAAAAGACTTGACTCAAAGCATTTTAATGCTGATTAGCAAACAATCAACCTTCTTGGAAGTGAACCGGCTTCCCATGTTTCAGTGGGAAGCGAGCCCGCACTCACCACACCCGATGCTGATGGAAACGGCCTCTCCTGCCCGATGGAGCCCGCTGTGGAGGTGCGCCAGGGACCAACCAGTCACTACAATGTCAGTCATCACACTAAGCTCGGCACACTAACCTTCTCGAAGAGGGGCCGTGGTCGTGGGGGTCAGGGCGAGCCAGCGAGTGAGCGTGGAGTTCCCCAAGAGCAAGTTGCGCTGCATCTGATGTGCATACCAGCAATTACTACTGTGCTCGCACAGAACTCACTTAACTGGTGCTATGTGAAGACTCTGCTAATATAGTTCTTTTAGAATGTGAATGGAAGAGCGGATCCAAAAGCTTCAGAAAGGAGAGCAAAAAAAAAAAAAGACCGAGTGTTTTTTCCCTTTGGGTTGGTTTATTTTTTTTATTTTTTTAAAAAATCATATAGCTTTTAAGCTGATTTAAAACAAAGGCCTTAGACTAATTTTCGGTTTTCTTTCTTGAAATAAGCTAATGGCTTGTTTGTGTAAAGCTTTTTTATTAAAAGAAAAAAATTTAAAAATCTTGTACCTAGCACAGTATTGTTATAGAATTTACATGTAACATTTTATATGGTAGTTTTCCGTCTGTCCGTTTCTTCATTGTGGACAAGGTTACAGTGGACTCGGGCCTGCTGCCACAGGCCTGTGCCACTCTGCAGCCTGCACCCTGGCATCGGTGCCCGCCCACACAGCGGCTCCACTTTCACTGTCTCTTGGAAGGTCAGGCCTAGCATGAATTTTTGTCAGATAGCTCTAATATCCGGAGTTTTGTTTTCTTTTTTTTTTAGTTGAAGTTTTAAAGAGGGGAAAGTACCAGTGTTCAGATTTGAACTATAATAGTTTGTATATTCAACATTTGAAGTATATTCTATTTTGTTGTACTCTTGTTTCAAAGTGTATTCAAGTAGGTTTTCTGAAATATAGATAATGAAATTTATCTGTGTTCTGGTCTCTGGTGGTATTTTTAAGAACTCTACAGCGAGGGGAGAGTCAATTCTAGTGAAGTCCCAGGTGTAGGTGCCTTTCCCATGCTCTGAGGGATATGGACATTAGCACCCGCTCACTCACGGTCTCCAACTGTTTTCACATACTCGATTAAGTCCCAAATAACAGGATGGAGCTACTGGTTCTGTTTTGAGCCCAAACCCCCGGTCCCTTTCTCCCTCTGTTGGGGATGGGAGCAGTTACTTCAGTTCACAGCCTACAGAACCCTCGCACACTACACTTTCTGCTTCAGAGAAAAAGGTCTATTTTGCATCTTTTAAATGCTTATCGAGTATTTGAAATTGCATGGCCTTTAATTATGCACTTGATGAGCTTCTAAGGTCAAAAATTTTTTGTTTCAACAAAAAATTTGTAGCAGCTTCTGTTATAATCGTTTTATACTGCCTATAAGTATACATAACTGCCCTTTGGTTATTTTTTGGTCTTAGGAGCCAGTGGTGCCCAGGGGTTACTTCCTAGCTTTGTGCTTAGGAGTCACTGCTGGCAGCCTGGGGAGACCATTTGGGATTTTAGGGATTGAACTCTGGTTGGCTATGTGCAAGGCAATTGCCCTACCCACTGTGCTATTGCTCCAGTTCCACGATGGCCCCCGCTTTTTTTTTTTTGGAGGGGCACACAGGTGTGACGCTCAGGGGTTACTCCTGACTATGCGCTCAGAAATCGTTCCTGGCCTGGGGGACCTATGGCACACTGGGGGATCTAACCGTGGTCCTTCCTAAGTGAGCTGAGTGCAAGGCAAATGCCCTACCACTTGCGCCACTGCTCCGGCTCCAATGACGGCCTTTTTTAATAAGAGTTGGTGGAAATCTTTGATCTTTCCTGCTGTTTTTTGGAGTGAATCTCATAAGCATGAACCTGTATCTGTACACAGTGTAGCACCTGGTTCTCATGCCTAGATTTTGGCTCTGGAGTCACACTTGATTAGCATTGTGTGATGACAGCTTGTCCTGCCCCTGCCTGGACTACCCCAGGGACACCAGTCCCTGAAGCATTTGGTAACTCAGTTACAAAGAACCTAAGTCAGGTTTGGTGGCTTGTAGTTAAGTCTCTGTAAAGGGTGGGCACCATTCAAATCTCAATGTTATTTGTTCGTTACTCATGAAACCTAGTAGGTTTCCTGGCATACCTTGACCCTCTGCTTGGACATTTTCTGCACTTTCAGGTTAACGATGCTGGAAGAGAGATTCAGAATTGATGTGGAGCAGCTTTTACTCACCAACTGTAACCACTAGCTTCTGTCATTTTTAGTGTCTGCATATCTGACAGCCACACATACCACATGCTCTGCAGTGTCTTCAGGGCCTGGCTATGGGGTCTGTCACCAGCTTTGATACCACCGTCACGGGCTGTACAGTGCCAGCGGGGCTGTGGGAGCATCTGTTTTTAGATCAGCCCTTGCTGCATGTCCCCTTTCTCCTCTCACACATCCAGGGACCCCTTGGTCATGCAGCCCCCTCCCCCCCCCCCACCTACCTCTTGGTGGCCTCAGCTGAGTTCTTATACAAGCTGTCAAATCAGATCCTTGTTTTACACCATCTTGTGCTCAGTCTAGCTTCAGCTGCTCTGCCTTCCCTTGTTACCTCTCTTCAAACTGACTCTTGTCTTCTTCGGGCTCTAGTGCAGAGAACTATAGTCAGCAGTGGGTTGATCGGTTGAGGCTTTAGAATCATTTTTGCAGGCAAAGGTTCCCATCTGGTTCGGTGATGTCGTTGAGGCCGTGGTTATCAGTACCTACATCAGTACTGATATAGTCTGGGTTTGGGAATGAGCACTAGAGAATGCAGCTCCTCTTCCCCTCTTTGTAGTCTCTGATGGTCTTTCCTGACTGATGCCTTCTTCCATGTCCAAACGAATTCCCTTCCTGCTTGGGTCTCCCCTGCCTGTTCCCTGAATGAAACAAAGGCCCTCTTTGACATGTCCCTTCAACTGCTCAAGTTCTATTGCTGGGTTTGATACTGGCTTTGGGCCACACTGCTGTATTCAGGGATAATGGGTGGGGGGCTCTGCACACGTGCATGGATGCTGGGGCTCAAACATAGGTTGGCCTCGTGCAAAGCAAACGCCCTTCCTGCTGCTATCCCTGTAGCCCTTCACATGTAACTAGAATGAGTCTGAGTTTACTGAAATCCCTGTTGATGGGCTGGGTTCCTTAAAAGAACTTGGAAAGATATACACTAAGGTCCAACATACAAAACAGGAATTATTTCTTGGAATAGAACCTATGTTTTTTTTTTGGAGGTGTGGGGGTTGGGATCACAATGCTGGTTATCAGGGACTATTCCTGCCTGGACTATTTCTGTTTTGTGCTCAGCAGTGACCCCTGGCACTTTTAGGGAACCTTATACGATGTTGGGAAACACACCAGCCTCCCATCTGATTTAATAGCACCCAATTTCCCACTGAGGATTTTAATTTTGGAGCTGGCCGAGTCACCGAGGTCCATTGCCTTATCAGGACACGTTTTGGTTTGAGACGAGGTGCATCTGGAATCGAGAGACCAAGAAGCAGTTCCAAAGAGATGCAGGAACCATTCACACAAACTGATTTAGGGTGCAAATCAGAATTTGATCTCGAAGAACCCAGGAGTTGTGCCCCTTGTATCTCAAATAAAGAAGTGCCCAACAGAACTTCAGATTTCACTCTCAGGCATAGAAACAACTTATCTTTAGTCCCCCGGAACTTGTAAAATATCAGACTCCAGACTCCATTCTGAACTCCTGCCTGCTAGGCCCTTCAAAAAAGGGAGGGTGGGGCCGGGCGGTGGCGCTAAAGGTAAGGTGCCTGCGCTAGCCTTGGACGGACCGCGGTTCTATCCCCCGGTGTCCCATATGGTCCCCCAAGCCAGGAGCAACTTCTGAGCACATAGCCAGGAGTAACCCCTGAGCGTTACCGGGTGTGGCCCAAAAACCAAAAAAAAAAAAAAAAAAAAAAAAAGGGAGGGTGGGGAGCGGGAACATAGTTAGCCTCAGAATAAATGATAGTAGTGTTGCACAGAGGCTGTAAATGCTACAGGATCTTTCTGTGTGCCCTCCCCTGTGTCAGATGCCATGCAATGCGGGCTGGACTGTCTTTCCTTTTCTGCCTTTCCTCTCCCATGCCTGCTTCTATAGCAGACATTTTTCCTCCCTATTTCTCTCTCCTTTTTTTCTTTTAGACACTGTGGTTTGTACTATTGCTACTGACGTGCTGTTATGCTCATACTTTCTTTCCTTCCTTTCATCACCCAGTTCTCCAGAGTGATCATTCCCAACTCTCATTGTCATAGTGCCCTTCTCTGCCCTTACTGCACACCCCCACTCTTTGTGGCAAGCTTCCTACCATAGTCTGGTCCTCTTCGTCCTCATCTAATGTCTCTGGGTATTAATAATACCATACTGTCTTCATATTCCATAAATGAGTGATCATCCTATGTCTCTCCCACTCAGTCTGACTCTTATGACTCATCTTATGAGCTTCTCCAGCCTCAGCTATTTCTGTCTTATTCTGTTGTGTTTGGTGTTTGCTAAGCACTCCTAGTGATACTCAGGAGGCCTTCCTAGCTCTGTGCTTGGGACCACATAGGGTGTGGGTGATTGAATTATCTGGGATTTTGAATACTTGGGTGATATTTTACAATCTGTGGGCCTGAGACTGGAGATCTAGCACCATGGGTAGGGTTTGCATCCCATATGGTTCCCTGACACCACCAGGAATGCAGAGCCAGGAGCAACCCAAGTGTGGCCTCAAAATAGAAAAAAAACTAAATAAAATTTATCAACTTTTTTTTTTTTTTTGGTTTTTGGGCCACTCTCAGTGGTGCTCAGGTGTTAATCCTGGCTCTGGGCTCAGAAATCGCTCCTGGCAGGCTCGGGACCATATGAAATTCTGGGGATCAAACCTGGGTCCGTCCTGGTTCAGACACGTGCAAAGCAAATGCCCTACTGCTATGCTATCACTCTGCCCAAAATTCATAACTTTTGGCCTTTGGAGACCCCATGGAACCTGTACAATCACTCTGTAAGGGTGTGAGTGTGCCCAAGCAGAGTGGGTACACGACCACAAAGAAATTCAGAAACAAATTGTCACACACACCCTCAACCCATCTGCCTGAGCCTTCCCTGGAGACCCCACCCTTTATTTGGGGTTTCAGCATTTTGGGGATGAGGTGAGCTTCCCTATCCAGACTGTTGGGGACCCCAGGGAACAGTGCAGGCCCTACTTGGGCTTCCTTAGGGCTGACAAAACTTCTATACCCTCCCCACATATAAAATATAAAACCTTCTGCAGGCATTTCTCTCATAAAATGAGCATCCTATTGACTAGAGTAGGCAGCTTTATCTTGGTAGATTTGGAATCTTCATTGTAAAATTTTTTTTGGGGGGGTCACACCTTGGCAGCGCTCAGGGGCTATTCCCTGGCTCTACGCTAGAAATCGTGCTTGGCAGGCACAGGGGACCATATGGGATACCGGGATTCGAACCACTGTCCTTCTGCATGCAAGGCAAACGCCTTACCTCCATGCAATCTCTCTGGTCCCCATTGTAAAATCTTCTTTTAAAACTTTTTTATTGATTGATTGGTTGTTGGGCCACACCCAGCAATGCCCAGTATTTTACTCCTGGCTCTGCACTCAGAAATCACCCCTGGCAGGCTGGGAAACCATATGGATACCAGGAATTGAACTGGGTCCCTCCTGGGTCGGCTGCATGTAAGGCAAATGCCTTAACCGCTGTGCTATCTCTCAGGCCCAGTAAAATTTTTTTTTTTTTTTTTTTTTGGTTTTTGGGCCACACCCTGTGAGGCTCAGGGGTTACTCCTGGCTATGCGCTCAGAAGTTGCTCCTGGCTTCTTGGGGGACCATATGGGACGCCGGGGGATCGAACCGCGGTCCTTCCTAGGCTAGCGCAGGCAAGGCAGGCACCTTACCTCCAGCGCCACCGCCCGGCCCCAGTAAAATATCTTTTTGATTTGTTTTGGTTTTGGGGCCACACCTGGCTCACACTAAGGAATCACTCCTTGCAGTCTTTGAGGACCCTACGGGATGCTGGAGATCTAACCTGGATCTGCCACATGTAAGGCAAATGCCCTCCCAGCTGTGCTATTGCTCTGGCCCCATCTTGTTTTTTTTTTTTTTTTTAAATAGTTCAGTTACAACATCTGCCAAGTCCTTACAGTGAACACCCAATTCCATTCTCCAGTTATCAAAGGGAGTGGCCCTGACTCCCTGAACGCTCCTTGAACTTCTTTCTTCCCTTCCCCAAAAAAGTAGTGTCCATGTCTCCCCTGTATCTGCCACACAAGGGAATTTACTGCTTCCTTCCGAATAAACTGCCAACACCAGCTCAGTGGAGATCAGAGCAGCTGAGTGCCTGGTGTGTGTGTGTGTGTGTGTTGAGTGTGTGTAGATGTGAATGGGAGTGTCTCATATTGTCAAGCATGGCATATTGCCTTTTTTCTGACCCAATCTCCCTCTGGCTCTAGTTTACTCAATCAAGGCCAAGGAAGGGGCGCTGTGGGTCTTCCCCAGCTGTTGCATACATCCCTTGTACATGCCCTGACAACACCGTATCAAATTGGTCCTAGTACGGAATGGAGAGGGGGCACCCAGTACAGAACGGGGGCCCGAGACCACACTTCCAGTCCAGAAAGTAAGGGGTTCCGGGCACGTACGTGTTTGAGGTGTGTGAGACGCCACCTGGCACTGTCATAAAACCTGCTCCCCGATTCTTGTTTGGGGGCCACACTGGCCGTGCTCAGGACTTATTTCTGCCTCTAAGTTCAGGAATCACTCCTGACAGGGCTCAGGGGACCATATGGGATGGAAAGTGGGTCAGCACCCTGCCCACTGTGCTATCCCTCTGGCCCAAGTGATAAAGAGACTAATGAGACAGATGGTTCAAATATGAGCTCGAAGACTGTTTATTGGCATCACCCTGAAACCACATAGGGACCAGAATAGCAGCTGCCCTTTTCTGGGTTTCGGGTAGTTGGGTGTGGGCTCAGGGGCATGTTGTGCTCTAAGGCGACACTGCCTCTGAAAGTTGGAACCTCCACAACCAACCGAACCAACCAACCAACCAACAACTGCACCAACCCCATCCCTGGGCTAAAGCACTCCCAGGCTGGCTCATGTCTGATGAGATCGACTGAGCTGGAAAGCTGAGATAGATCATTCGGAACCTCGTGTCCCACGTGGCTGTCAAACGTTTATAATGCTATCATATATTTGATTCCTACAGGAGGGTATAAAAAAATAAATATTGCCATGCGTGTCTGGTCGACCTCTCACAACCCCAGGGAGAAAGATGCGGGAAGGCAGGACTGGGGAAGAGGTGTTCTGGAGGAGGGTTGAGGTGGAGGAGTTTGGCGTAGGGAGAAGAGGGGTGAGGTAGAGGAGTTGAGAATAGAGGGTGAGGTGCGGGGTGCTCGGACAAGCCTTGGAACTGGGCCACCCCGTGTGGAGGCAGCTCGGATGTGCAAAGGGTACTAAGAGATTGGTGGCACCCGGCCTGACCAGAGCCAGTGCGAGTCAAGCTTTAACCCTTGAATGGTGGCAGCTTGGTCGGACAGGTGGGGAAGCGGTCCGGAGGACCAAGGGGAGTGGGTCGGGGCGGCCTACAAGAGCCCACCGGGCTCAGGCTCGTCGTCGTCGTTGAAGCTGAAGTCGCACACCAGGGACAGATGGTCCGAGGGGTAGTTGAAGGAGGGCAGGCGGCCGGGTCCCACCTGCTCCTCGGTGAGCAGCCCCAGAGCCGAGCGCACGCTCAGTGCCCGCCTGGAGTACCAGATGTAGTCGAGCGTGTGGCAGCTTTCCCCCGACTGGCGGATCTTCCAGGTGGTGTAGGGAGGCTCGGACTGGCCGTCGGCGCTCAGCAGCTTGTAGGCGCTGTCCAGCTGCAGGCTGGAGGCGGCGAAGCGCTCGTACACTTCCTCGCCAGGCTCAGCGTTGAAGTCCCCGCACACGATGAGCGGCAGCCCCGCGCCCTGCGTGATGGCCTGCAGGTTCTGTAGCAGGTCGCTGCCCTGGGCCGAGCGCAAGCGCTCCCAGCCCGAGCGCGCCTTCAGGTGTGTGACGGCCACGCAGAAGCGCCGCCGCGACTCCCGGCACTCTAGGGTCTGCGCGATGGCCACCTGGTTGGTCTTGAGGGTCATGGCCGAGAGGCGCAGGTTGGCAGAGGCCAGCAGCTGGAAGCGCGAGCGCAGGAAGAAGAGCGCGCAGCCGTCGGGGCCGTTGTTGTGTGCCACGTCAAGGCAGGGTGACCAGGGCTTGGGGAAGAAGGTGCCCTGGTAGCCCAGGCGGCCGAGCAGCGGCTGGAAGGTGTCGAAGTAGTGATCCACCTCCTGCAGGCACAGGATGTGCGGCTGGTAGGCCAGGATCTCCTCCAGGATGAGGCACTTGCGCTCCTCCCAGCGCAGGGCTTCCACTGGGCACTGCACAAAGTTGTCTTTGCCTTCGCCCAGGGCTGCCGGGAGGGAACCAAGAGCGGTTAGAACAGGGATAGGGACATGGACAGGGACAGAGCAAGCATTTCCCCCCGCCACACACACACCTCTGTCTACGCCCGAAACCCTTCACCCTGGGGATTCTGTGTTGTGCTTGAGGGGGTCCCACAGGGCTCTTTGCAGCACCGTCCCTGCACCGATGGGCTCTTCTGTCCCCATGCGCCAACCCCATGTGCCACCCAGGGCTATGCCGGGCAACTTCCGTCTGTGGGATAAAACCCTGGAAACCCATGGGAAGGTGCAGGCCCGGGAAGTGAGGGGTGCATGTGTCTCTTTTCTAGGGAAAACAAGGAGAGGGACACTGTTTCCTTAAAACACTGATCGCTGGGCTGGAGGGGCCCCCTCCATGACTGAGGGAGGCTCCGGGTTCTAGCCTACTACCACCTGGTTCTCAGAGCACAGAGCCAGGAGTGGCCCCTGAGCATCTGCCAGGTGTGGCCATAAACAGTTTTATTTTATTTTTTAAAATAAAAATTAAATTTAAATCAGGGGCCAGTGTGAGAGCAGTGGGTAGGGCATTTGCCTTGCATGTAGCAGATCTGGGTTAGATCTCTGGCAACCCATATGTCTCCCGAGCCTGCCAGGAGAAATTCCTGTGTGCAGAGCCAGGAGTAACCCCTGAGCACCACTGGGTATGGCTCAAAACAAAAACAAAAACAAAAACAAAAACAAAAACAAATCGCTCCTGGCAGGCTTGGAGGACCATATGGGATACCAGGATTTGAACCACCATCTGTCCTGGGCTGGCTATGTGCAAGGCCTTGAACCACCATCTGTCCTGGGCTGGTTATGTGCAAGGCCAATGTCCTACCTCAGTGCTATCTCTATGGCACCTAATTTACATTTTATTTTTTTTAAATTATCTTTATTTAAACACCGTGATTACAAATATAATTGTAGTTGTATGATTACAGTCATGTAAAGAACAACCTCCTTCACCAGTGCAGGATTCCCACCACCAATTTCCCAGATCTACCTACTCCCCACCCCACCCACACCTATACTCGAGACAGGTTTTCTTTTCCCTCATTCATTCACATTGTTATGATAGTTTTCAGTGTAGTTATTTCTCTAACTGCACTTATCACTCTATGTGGTGAGCTTCATGTCATTAGCTGCACCTACATGGGAAGATGGGAGGAAGTAAGGGTTGGGACTGAGGCAGTAAAATATTAGAAATGAGCTTTGTAGGGCAGTATCAAGGTCACAATACAAGATGGATATTATGGATATATAGAATACATGCATACAATACTATCAATATAAAAACAAGGAGAAAAAATTTCCACTGACTGTCCCAACATAGACCAGTGCTAGAACGGCCCGCCCTCCTCCCAGAGCGCATTCCCATTAGTGTAGGGAGAGATAGGGAGAAAGCCTGTTGACCTCTATAGAGTCCACCTAGACCGGCGCCCAGGGAAGGACTGACGTCCAGGGGAGAAAAACCCTATACCTGGCAAGAGCTGGTCTCCAGAATCAAGGAGGAAACTGGAAGCCAGATGTCTGCCCGCCCTCCTCCCCATGCACCTCCCCCATTGAGTACGGAGGGAAGGGGGAAGCCTGAGGACCACTAAGAGTCCACCTGAACCCACTTCTGGCCATCTGAGCTGGCACCAGGGAAGGCCTGGAGTCAGGGGAAAAAAGACAAGGACAGCTGGGGGTCTGCCAAGCCTCCCAGCACTCCCCAAGCTAGGGAGAAAGGCTCTGGTATGGGGGCTCCTCAAACCCCATACCTGGCAAGAGCTGGCCTCCAGAATCAAAGAGGAAACCGGAAGCCAGATGTCTGCCTGCCCTCCTCCCCATGCCTAATTTACGTTTTAAACTAAAAATTGCTCCTCCTGCCCAGTCTTATTTATTTGTTTGCCTTTTTTTTTTTTTTTTTTTTGGTTTTTGGGCCACATTTGGTGATGCTCAGGGGTTACTCCTGGCTATCCACACAGAAACCATTCCTGGCTTGGTGGACCATATGGGATGCAGGGGGATCAAACCATGGTCCATCCTAGGCTAGCGCGGGCAAGGTAGACACCGCTTGCACCAGTGCTCCAGCCCCACTTGTTTTTTTTTTGTTTTTTTTTTTTTTGCCACACACGGAGGAACTAGGTTGGGCACTCCTGGCTCTGAACTCAGATATTACTTACTCCTCGAAGGCTCAGGGTCCTAAATGGGATGCCGAGGATTGAGCCACACACAAGAACGCCCTCAGGCTCCAGGCCCAGTTTAATTAAAAAAAAAAAAAAAGAGGGGCCGAGAGACAGCATGGAGGTAAGGTGTTTGCCTTTCATGCAGGAGGTCATCGGTTCGAATTCCGGAGTCCCATATGGTCCCCCGTGCCTGCCAGGAGCAATTTCTGAGCCTGGAGCCAGGAATAACCCCTGAGCACTGTCGGGTGTGACCCCAAAACACACACACACACACACACACACACACACACACACACACACACACAATTCTCTGCAGCACATCAGGTGGATTGACTCCAACTAAAATCCAGGGTCTGCCTCCTGAATCTTAGCAAATAGCTAAGCAAATAGCTTCGTACTTGGACCCCAAGTCGTGCCTTGGGGGCCTCGAGCTGTGGAGAGGGGAGGCACAAAGGAGACGCTGGCCCCATCTCTGTCTGGCTGTTCCCCAGGTAGCCTCCCGGTGCCCCCCACATTCCCCCTCGCTGCAGTCCCAGGCCTACCTTGTGCCAGGATGTTCCACTGCATGACGCGGATGGGTGGATGCCTGCTGGGCCTGCTGGCTGGGGCAGCCACAAAGTCCCTCCGGCAGCGAGGTGGGCGGCTCCGCAGCACGGCCCTGCACTCGGCCAGCAGCTCCTGTGGCTCTAGGGGCTCTGGCGGCTCCGACTCCAGCTCCACCACCGAGGCCGGGGACTGGGCCCCAGTACTGCCGGGCAGGGTCTTGGCAAGGGCGCTGTAGAGTCGGCTGGCGCTGCTGCCCATGGAAGTCACTGTAGGGAGAAGCGGCAGGTGAGGGATGTCTGACATCCTCCTCTTCGCTGGGGGCTCCAGCCCACATCTAAGGACCCGAAAACAGCGGAACCAGAGCCTCTCCCCCCCCCCCACCCCCCGCACTCCCTCGGGGCCTGGGAGACAGGAAAGTCTGCTGGAGCCGGAGGCAGGCATGGCTGGATGTCCCCTAACCCCAATGACAGTGCATTGACTATCCACGGCAGGATTATGGCTGAGTGTGTGTGAGAGAGAAAAGAGAGAGACAAACAAAGAAAGAGGAGAGATGAGAAAGACATGAAGGAGAAATGAGATAAGACAAGAAGAAATGGAGAGAGATCCTGAACCCACAAACCTGTGCACTCCCAGTTGACACAAAAGCCGCCCCCCACCAGCCTCGCTGTGCCAGAGGGACCCTCATTTCTGAATCTCCTTCACCTGAGTTGGAGCTCAGGCTCTCCTCTGGCTTTTCCCAATGCCTTAGGAGCCATGGTGGCAGGGCACCCTTATATGTGGCAGATGGGGACCCCACTGGGTGGGCAGCACCGCAGCAGCCCTGCACTGCCACCTACTGGCCATTGGTGGAGCCTGGGAACCTAGTAAGAAGCAGGAAGGCCATACCCCACCCCTCCACTCCTGGGCAGGAGTACCCTAAACCCTGTCCCCTGTCCCCACTCAGGTCACCTGGACAGGATAGGGCAGCAAGCCCAGCAGTGCCACCAAAGGGCACGCTGAGACCTTGGGTTAAGGGACACTGCAGTGGGGTGTGGGGTGACAGGCCCTGGAATCCAGAATGTTTCCAGACAGGAACTTGGGACGATGTTCTGTGATGTGGGGGTCATTTCATTTGGCCTTACAGTCGGGGTGCCTAGTGGTGTGGGGTACATGTGGAAATGAGGGGTGCTAGACATCTGACACCTTTCCCACGTGAGTGCAGGCCCTGGTGGATAGGACAGGACACCTGAGGCAGTGGCAGCCCAGCCCCAGGGACGCCACGGCACACGGGTCACCGAAGCCCAAGTCCAGTCCTGCTGCTGACGTCACTGTCACCACGTCTCCAGCAGCAGGGTGCGTCCTGAAGGTCACAGCTGGCACCAGGAGGCTAAAAATAGCAGCCCTGGGCGTGGGGATGGGTGGGGACGATTACCATCCCCCATGTGGCCACTGGACACAACCTTGCACTGCTTCTCATATCCTAGCACAGACTTGCCCAGCGGGGCCCTCCCTCCTCCTTTCAAACACCCACGTCCTTTCTGACTATTTCACTTGCGCCCACACTGTGTCCACAGAGACAGGTGGCAGGAGCAGGAGCAGGAGCACAACCACCCCCAATCCAAGCAGACAGAATGGCCTTGCACTGCTTATCTGGAGGCAAGGTCTCTCTTTGTCAGATTGTTGGGGGTCACACTTGCTGGTGCTAGGGATGGTTCCTAGCCATACTGAGGAACCCTATGGGATGCTGGGGATCGAACCTATGCAAGGCAAACTCTTACTCATTGTGCTTCTGGCCCCAGGGAACGCCTTTATTTTTGTTTGTCTGTTTTTGGGCCACACCTGTTGGTGCTCAGGGCTTACACCCAGCTCAGGAATTACTCCTGGAGGTAATCCTGGGACAATATGGGATGCTGGAAGGAACTTATGGACTGTGCTACCCTCCAGCTCAGGCAAATTATTTTTTTTTGGGGGGGGTCACACCCAGATATGTTCAGGGATTACTCCTGGCTCTGGGAACCATATGGGATGTTGGATAACCTGGCTACATGCAAGGCAAGGACCTACTCACTTTACCTGTCCCCAAGGCAAAGTTTTCTTAAGTATCTCTACAGATCTTTCTAAGGCTTCGAATAACCCAGACATGAGTCAGATCCAGCAGACACACAGAGTTCTCATAGGAGGCAGCATTGGGGCTGGGGCTGCCTGGGCTTGCTCCTCGAAACCTCATTCCCTAGCTGGGAGCCATCCCATAGTGCTTAGGGACCAGAGGGGGTACAGGGGATTGAACCTGGTCCAGCCACATGCAAAGCAAGTGCCAAACAGCTGTCTTAGTGTCCTGCTCTGTGAAAATCCATCTTGTTTTGGTGAAGGAAGGAAAAGTGCCCTCTGACTCCAGATCTGGACTCTTCTAGAACCTTCTCCTGTATTCAGAGCGAAGTGCTCCCCTCCCCAACCCAGGGACACTTCGGCAGGTCTCTACCAGGAAATTGCTCACATCCTGGAAAATTCTAGAAGCCCTTGTTTTCCGGGGCCCCCTCCCTTCTTTGCAACTCTAAAGCTGTGGTGCTCACCCCCTTCCTGCCACGAAGAGCCCCTCTTTACCTTTGCCACACCTCACACCTTCATGGCCGCCACAAACCCAGACACACTGGATTGTTCCACTTCGGAGCAATCAGGCACGAGTCACAGGCAGACGTCTGGCCTGGTCAGGGTGCCACAGGTCATTAGGTGGACAGGCAGGGGACCCCCAGAGAGTCGTTCTAGTCCTGCAACTGTTCTTAGGGCTGGGGTGTACAGAAAAAGGCGAATCGAAGCCATGAAGGCTGGTGGTCGGAGCTATGCACAGGTCCTCTAGGGCGGCGTCCCTGACTGTCCCCTCCTACAACAGGTATACACTCTTCCAGGCCACTCACTCACTTTCCTGATGATTCTGCCCCAAATGGCAGCGTAGGGCCTCCAGTGAGCTGCTGTTTGCTCAGAGTTCTCTTCCCTTGTAGAACAAAACAGAAGTGAGTCGAATTTGCCCCTCCCCTAGAAATAGACCCTTGGGCTGGGTGAGTCTGGGGCATAAGGAAACCACCAGTGACTCCCGAAACTCAGATTTGCATTTCATCTCTGTCCACCCTCATCTCCCTCCAGTGGCCTGAAATCACTGAAAACATCAGCACTGCCACTTGGGGACTCAGCGCTGGCACAAATACTTTATGAATATCCACTTACTTCCTTTTTTTTTTGGTTTTTAGGCCACACCTAGAGGCACTCAGGGGTTATTCCTGGCTCTGTGCTCAGAAACCACCCCTGGCAGGCTCAGGGGACCATTTGAGATGCCAGAAATCCAACCGGGGTCTGTCCCAGATCGGACTCTTGAAAGGCAAACATCCTACCGCTGTGTTATTGCTCTGGCCCCCCACGTACTTCCTGTTGCCAATCTCTCCTGCCCCGCCCTGTAAGTGCCTTCACTTTCTCCGCCTCCTTATAAAATGCAAGTACAACCAGAAATGGGCCCATTTTATTCACCAGTTTCTTCTAAATACACAACAGGAAGCATCTTCCCCCCACATCTACATAGTAAAGACAAGCACAGTCAAGACAGACTCCGCGCCCCCCCCCCCCAGCACGGAAGCAGCCAGAAATCGCTGAATGAATTCTGCCAAGACATGGCAGTGAGTATGTGTGGCGGTGACGCTTCAAGTCCTGCCTTTTTGTTTTATCTGTTTCTGAAACACCTTTTCTTGTTGCAGGGCAGTCAGACTATCTGGCCAGTCCCAGCCTGCCCGCTCAGTATCTGCAGGATACTGAGCTCCAGGATACACACACACACACATACACACATACACCCACACACTCCTGACATGCCTTAGGGACATGGGGGAGTTTCACAGGGGCCAGAACATGGGGGGGTGGTGACGTGAGAAGCTTCCTTCCCTGCACTCCACCCACCTAATTTCTGGCAGGCTCTCCGGAAGACCCTGAGGTGACACTCATCCCAACAGCTGCTTTTTTAGGCGCCAAACTACTGTTCCAGCAACGGGTGTGTTGGGGAGACTCCTGCTGAGAACAGAGGTCAGGACGGAAGTGTGTATCTCAGTCCTAGCAGCAGCCTAAACAATTCTGACTTCATTTTTGTTTTGCTTTTGTTTTTAGGCCACACTTGGTGGTTCTCAGGGATTACTTCTAGCTCCGTGCTAGAAATTACTCCTGGTAGGCTTCGGGGATCGTAGGAATACAGGGGATTGAACCTGAGTTAGCCCTAAAGCAGGTTGGTACAAGCAAGGCAAGCGCTCTGCCCACTATACTATTGATCTGGCCCCTCTGGCCTTTTTTCTAAGGATAATGTTTATCACTCCAAACAACAATAATAACAAGGTCACATACTCTTTATGCTACTTAATTTGTCTTCATTAATGAAATAAATAATCCAAACACTGGAGCATAAAACAACCAACCACTATAATCTAGAAGGGTCCTTAGCAATGTCTAGCTGGAGTCAAAGCAAATAATGTTCCTCCTGGACAGGGTTAAGTCACAGAGAAGCTGTTTCTCACCTTTAAGAGTCTGATTACCCACAAGTAATTTGCAGCCGCAACTGGGGAGGTGCTGAGGAATAAAAGTCCCAGGGCGACTGTGAAGCATTAAAATGGGTTCTTAGCACCAGACGGCGTCTGTGGTACCATCAGTTCTTAACAGTCCTTAGGAATAAGAGAGAAAACAAACTCCAAGGCTGGTGTGATCCAGGCCACCTGTGCTGTGCGATTGACACCAGGAACACCAGACAGGAGCCCCCAGGGTGTGGACCCGACAAAACAAGAAGATCCAAGACCCCCCTTCCCATGCAGATAAACACCAAACAAAGCATAACCTTGGAATCAACAAACACTTTAAAAGAAAATCCCAGGGTCCCAGACAGATAGCACAGTAGGTAAGGCATGCTCCTGGTTCAATCCGGCATCCCATAGGGTCCCCTGAGCACAGAGCCCAGGAGACACCCCTTAGCATCACCAGGTGTAGCCCCCCCCAATTCTAGACATGGGGGTCACTGATTTACTATTTCAGCCGCTCACCACTCATGGGCTCTCAAAGTCCCCCGACCCCCAACAACACCCTTTTTTCCTATTCCTCCCACCTTGGCGATATTTTTTTTTAGTCATCTTGTTTTTGATTTTTTAATTTAGTCGGCGGCGCTCAGGGCTTACTCCAGGCTGGGTGTTCGCGGATCAGCCCTGACTGCGGTGCTCAGGGGACCATATGGGATACGGGGGAATCGAACAGGGGCCGCCCAAGTACATAGAAGACAAATGCCCCATCCATCGCTCAGGCCTCGATTTTTATAGTTTTTAAACAGAAAATCCCCCCAGGTACGGCAATAAGGCGTGGGGTGGAGGGAAGACAGGACCAACCCAGCCAGCCACAAGGACCAACATCGGATCTCGGCAAGAGGGAAGGGAATGTCTCTCGGTGTGACCCGAGTGGGGGGCATGCGGGAGGGCAGGGGCGGCCGCTGCTTGGTCTGGCCCGGCCCGATCACCCCCGCAATCTCCTCCCTCCATCCCCTTCCCAGCCCGGGCCCTGCGCCCCACTCACCCGTCGGGGCAGCAGCCGGGCGGGCGGCCGGCAGGAGCCGGGGCCGGGGCCCGGCGGGCGGCGGGCGGCGGCGGCGCGGGGCCGCGTCCCTCCGCAGCAGCGCTGAGCACAGGCGCCGGGGGCTCTGCAACATGCCGGGGGCGCCGGGGCTGGGGCTCGGGCTCCGGGGCGGAGCGGGAGGGACGGCCGGCCGGCAGCGGTGGCAGCGGCAGCAGCGTCTGTCTCGGCGCCGGGCGGCCGTGGGAGGGTCACCCGCCGCGCGCGCTGACAAAGCGGACGCGACCAAGGCTGGCCTGGAGAGGGGCGCTGCGCTCCGGCACCCCGGGGCTCCCGGGGCGCTCGGGGGATGTGTGCCTCCCGGACCGCGTCGGACCACCTGCTTCCAGCCTGGCTCGCGCCTCGGAGGGGTTGCCGGGGTTCGGGGCGTCTTTTGCAGAGACGCGCTCCCCCGCCGTGCGTGCAGTGGAAGCGTCCAGAATCCCGGTGTCCCGGGCAGCGGCTCCCGGGACACGTGTGCGCCGTGTGCGGGAACCTGGCGGGGGTTCGGGCGCGCACCTTGCACCCCTGCGCCTGGGGACTGATGCAGACAGGAAAGGGGCGCCCAAAGAGACAGCTCAGTGTCTAAAGAGAAATCCCAGGGGGCGGGCAGCTCCACCTCCCATTCATCTCCACCGGGTGCCTCCCCCTCAGTGGCCACGTTTGCGCCCCGGCCTGGGGGTGCTGGCAGCGGGGATTGTGCCATGGTGGTGATTCATTCCCCACGACCCCGCGGTGTAGGCGGCGAGGCAGAAAGAAACGTGGGCAAGGAGCCAGGCGCGTCCCGGGGTGCGGGGTGTGAGATGGACCACGAGGTTGGGCCTGGACTCGGTTTCCCACTATGGGGGGGTGGGGGTCCCTGCTCTCCGGGCACATGCAAAGTGAGACGAGAGGAGCCAGCTGCGCCCCAAAGCTATTCCTGGCGCGCATCCCGCGCGCGCAAAGAGAACTGTGCGCTGGAGACGTCACCCCTGAAGCAGGCCAGGAAGTGGTGACTAATGAATGGAGTAGGAGTGTTGGGGAGCAGGCCAGAGAGAGGGAACCTAAGTCTGAATCATCCTCAGAGAATGGCCCCCCCCGTAAGGGGAAATGTTTTCTCGGGGGGGGGGTGTTTCTCACGGTTGCACCGACGCCCCCACTTTGCAGTACTGAGTTGTGTGTTCGAGCCTTTCCTTCCCCAGACGGCTTAGGCCCGTGCCAACTCCAAGCAGTCAGTGACCCTGGAAGCCCTTTCACCATCTATAAAACAGATAGAACCTGTTTTAATCATCAGGTGAGATAAAGGAGAGTAATAAATTTAGCCCATAAGAGTTTTTGCTAGTACATACAGCAAGCTGTTTTCTGAGAGTGGGTGCTGGGTACAGTTTGTTCCTTTGTGACTCTCTGAAAGATTTTTTTGGGGGGGGGTCACACCCAGTGGTGTACAGGGCTGATTCTGCTTCTGCCCAGGGATCACTTCTAGCCAGGCTCAGGGGACCAGATTGTGGTCAGGATTGAACCCTGGTCAGCTGCACACAGAACAAGTACCTTACATGAACTGTTCTCTTCTTACTCTTTTCCCTCTGTTTGGAGATTTTCACCATAAAGTGTTGGGAAGATATTCCTGGGAAACAGGTGCTTTAGAAGAGCGAGTGCATCTTTCTGGAAGGGGAGGACTCCGTAAATGCCAATTGATCTCATTTAGTCACTACGCCTTTTTGGGGGGAGTCACAGATGTCGATGTTCAGGGGGTAACTCCTGGTTCTTCACTCAGTCATTACTCCTGGCGGTGTTTTGAGGGACCACACGGGATGCCCAGGCTCAAACTCTGGTTGACTGCATGCAAGGCAAGCAAGTGCCTGTCCTGCTGTACTATCTCTCCATCACCCCGAACCTCTTCTTTAAGGCTATTGATACTCAGGGAGGGAATTGTGGGTTTTCTGTGTGGTTGATTGGCGAGAAGGGGCGAACTCAGTCCTTCACTATGGTTGTTGATGCTTTTCTCTCAGTCTTATATTTATAGATCTCAAATCAAAATCAGAGGGCTGGTGGGGCAGTCCAGGGGTTAGGCCCGTCTCTTGCATGCTGCGAACTCTCTTCAGTTCCCCTTACTGCTTGTGGTTCCTGAGCCTAGAGCTTAACTTCTGTTAGTCCTGAGCCCACAGGGTGTGGACTCAAAACCAAAACAAATACAGGATTAAAACCAGAAAGTACTGTTTTCGGGGCCGGAGAGATAGCATGGAGGTAAGGCGTTTGCCTTTCATGCAGAAGGTCATCGGTTCGAATCCCGGCGTCCCATATGGTCCCCCGAGCCTGCCAGGAGCGATTTCTGAGCATGAAGCCAGGAGTAACCCCTGAGCGCTGCTGGGTGTGACCCAAAAACCAAAAAAAAAAAAAAAAAAAAAAAAAAAAAAAGAAAGTACTGTTTTCTGTGAAAAGGGAAGGTCCAAAGAAATGCTTTCCAGAGAGAGAAAGAGAAGTAAAATGCCTGAGAGACAGGCAGGCAGTGGGGAGGGTGGGAGAGAAATTGGGGACATTGGTGGTGGGAAACGTTGATGGGTCAAGAGTGTTGAACATTGTTAGATTGGAACTCCATCATGAACAACTTTGCAACCAAGGTGTTTAAATAAAAGGGAAAATGATATAAAAATTACATATTAAGGGGCCGGAGAGTTAGCATGGAGATAGAGTATTTTCCTTGCATGCAGAAGGACAGTGGTTCGAATCCCGGCATCCCTATATGGTCCCCTGAGTCTGCCAGGAGTGATTTCTGAGCATAGAGCCAGGAGTAATCCCTGAGCACTGCTGGGCGTGACCCCCCCAAAAAATTACATATTAAATTAAAAAAGAAATGAAATGCACCCAGTGCTCAGGGTGACTCCTGGAAGGGCTGGGGGACTGTCTGGGATGCTAGGGATAAACCAGGTCATCCATGTGCCAGGCAAGCTCTCCACCCACAGTGCTGTTTTATGCATCCATTTGAGGCTCAGCAGCTACACTCAGAGTTCTAGTTGAGTTTGTTGGTGCTGTTACGGCTCCTCTGGAGTCTGAATAGGCAGAGCCAGGCCCTCCTAGCACCTGGGTATGGGTCACATAGCAACATGGGTAGTCTGTGCCACCCTTGGTAACAGGATCGCCAGAGAATGAGGCTTCGTATCTATGGAGAAGCATGACCAGAGTGCAGGGAGCAGCCTGGCAGAAGCAGGGCTGGGCTTGGTGGGTTCCCCTAGGATAAAAGGTGGCAGGAGATGAGGCAGCTGTGGGTAGGGGTCATGGAATGGTGTGCAGAGTATTTGGGTCCAATTCTGCAGGTTCTTGTGGGAGCCCCAGAGTCACTAGGCAGATCTGTGCTTTATGGGTGTCCTGTAGCTTTTTTAATGTTCCATTTCTGGGTCACACCCTGTGGTGCTCAGGGCTTACTTCTGACTCTAGGTTCAGGAATCACTCCCTGTGGGTGTAGAGGGCCGTATGGGGTGCTGGGGATCTACCACATGTTGGCTGCATGCCAGGCCAGCGCTCTCCCCACTGCACTATGTCTCCAGAGTTCTAGTTTTAAAGCTTTTGTCCTTTGGGACAGTTCAGATCCCTGGAAGGAATCATACCCTATGTGTCCTCTAGTATTTTCTTCCACACACTCTAAACTGTCCTGCAGAAGTGGAGAGATGCTTATGGTTGTTTAGTGGGTTTTCTTGGGAAGGAGCTCAAGTGAATGGGGGTCTAGACTCAGTTTCGTATGTGTTTGAGTTGGGGGGCTCCTTCCGTCCCTTCACTCTCCAGCCTCATTAGTAATTTAAATTGGCAGAGATTGAGGGGGTCTGAGTGTCGATAAGGAACTATGATGCTTTCTGAAACTCAGTGCCAACGGGCTCCTGGAAAGAGTTTTTCAGTCCTACTGGTGAAGACCTAGTTAGTGCAGCCCCGAATTGGGACTACAATCTCACTTGGGGTGAGATTTTGTTTCCCAGCTAAGGGTTTCTTGGTAGCTATTTTTTTACTTTATTTATTTATTTATTTATTTATTTATTTATTTATTTATTTATTTATTTATGCCACATCTGGCAATGCTCAGGGGTTATTCCTGGCTTTGTGCTCAGAAATTACTCCTGGCAGGCTCGGGGATATGGGATGCTAGGGATCCAACCTGGGTCAGTCCTAGATCTGCAGCATGCAAGGCAACACCCTACCACTGTGCTATCGATCCTATTCCATACTTTTTTTTTTTTAAGTTGCTTTGAGCCCACTGCTCAGAGGGCAGGAACCACTCCTGCATTCAGTGCATGGGTCTGAGGATATGGGGCCCTGTTGGCTCTGTGGTGCCAGGGATTGAACCAGGGTCAGTGGCATGTCAGGCTAGTGTCTGCTGCTGTGCCATCTGTAGCCCTTCTCTTAGTTTCTGTTTGTATATTTGTTTGTTTTTGGGCCACATCCTTTGGTGCTCAGGGCTTACTTTTGTCTCTGTGCTCAGAAATCATTCCTGGCAAGGTTGAGGACCATATGGGATGTCAGAGATTGAATCCAGATCAGCCACGTGCAAGACAAATGCCCTCCCAGCTGTACCATTACTCCAGCCCTTCCCTTCATTTTTGTGTGCAGTACTAGGCACAGTTCTCTCTTTCAGTGGGCATTCCACCAGTCAGTTGGCATGTGGGCAAGACACTTTTCTGTTCCTGTTTCTCACTCTCTTACTCCAGCTGTCACTGGGGACAAGCAGGCAGGGGCCCTGGCATGGGGGCTTGTTCAGGAAGTGATGGAGCTGGGATGTGAGCTAAAGACCTTGTCTGTCAAGCAGAAGGTTGTTTCTCTTTCTCTCTGCTTCTCTCTCTCTTCTTTCTTTTTTTTTTCTTTGGTGCCTTGACTCGGATTCATCTCTCTTTCGCTCTCTCCCTTTATACCCTTTTCCCCCACCTTTCTCAAGTGGACCAGGAGACCACCATCAATTCTGAGAACTGATTTCTGGACTCTCATTTCTGTTCCATCGATGTCTGTGTCTCTCCTTAGGCCCCTACCAAGCAGTATGACCACTGGAGTATTGATCACTAAAGTGTTGATTACTGGAGTACTGATTGCTGGAGCATTGATTACTGGAGTACTGATTGTTGGAGTGTTGTGGCACATTTTAAAACTGGGTCATGGAAGCTTTTCAAGTTGTTCTTTCTCCTCAGGTCATCTTTCTGACCGGTGGAATGATTGCTTTAGTGCTTGTTTTCCCATGACTAATACCTGTAAGGGTTTGATGAGTGAGTGGAAATGCCCTTCACAAGGAGCTGGCATGATTATGTTTTATTCCTGCTGGAGACATTTCCTAGCATTCGGCCACCTCTTGGTAAAAGTTCTGATGGATTCATGCCCTTGATTTGTTTCTGAGGAGGGCTGTTTTCATTCATTTTCTGGCTGTGGTCATACTTGGAAGTGCTTAGGCCTTACTAATGGCCTCAGGGATCAACCCTGGTAGTGCTAGGGGACTATATATGGTACCAGGGGTTAAATTGGGGTCAGCCACATGCAAGGCAAATGCTGTTCTATTTCTCTGGGAGAATGAGGAGGCCCTATTTTTAGACTGTAAGATCCTACAAACTGTTAAAAAAGAACCACAAGCCCACAGAGGAGTCGCTGGTGCCAACTCTGGGTACCAAACAAGGTTTGTTCAATCCTTGTCATATCTGCTCCTCCCAGTAACAATTCTACCCCATCTGTGATAATAGCAGGTGAGGTCCAGTAGTACCTGCCTTCCCCTCCTCTGAACCATCTACTGTGAGTTTCCCTGTCTCTCCCCGAGAGCCTTTTATTTTGTGGGCACCTCCCAGCCCTTTCTGCTTCCAGATGGGAGCTAGAATCACTTAATCATGTCAATCACATCTTTGAATTAATGTGGATGGATTTTTTTTTTTTGGACCACACCTAGTGGCACTTGGATTACTCCTGGCTCTGCACTAAGAAATTACTCCTGGCAGGCTCGGGACCAGATGGGATGTCGAAGATCTAACCCTGGTTGGCCACTTGCAAGGCAAATGCCCCACCTGCAGTGCTATTGTTCCTGACCCTGATGATTTTTTTTGTTTGTTTGTTTTTGTTTTTAGATATCACCCAGCTCAGGAGATGGTCCTGATACTCTCAGCTCCGTGCATGGGGGTTGTTTCTGGTGGTGCTCGGGGAATCCTATGAGGTGTGGGGGATCGAACTCAGGTCAGCTGTAGCAAAGGCAAGCACCTTCCCTACTGTACTATCTGTCTCGCTTTGAGATTTGTTTCCTAACCTGGTTCTTGTTCATTTTATGTATCCTGACTTCCTAAAATACTGTTCCCATTTATACCTCTGTTGGATACCCTGCAATTTGACCCCTTTTCTTTCTCTAAAGTGTTCACTATTTAAGCTACTTTTCTAGGTTTTTCACTGGGGGGGTTTGGCTTACACCCATAGGTGCTAAGCCCCTCCCCAACTCTGTATTGGGGGTCACTCCTGACAGTGCTCAGGGACCATGGGGGTGTTGGGGGATCAAACCTGTGTTGGCAGCTCTCAAGGCCAACACCTTAGCCCCTCCTGATATGATCGCTAAGTTCTTTAATTAAGGGACAGTTAAAACTTCTATTCTGGGGCTGGAGAGATAGCATGGAGGTAAAACGTTTGCCTTGCATGCAGAAGGATGGTGATTTGAATCCCAGCATCTCATATGGTTCCCCGAGTCTGCCAGGGGCGATTTCTGAGGGTAGAGCTAGGAGTAGCCCCTGAGGGCTGCTGGGTGTGACTCAAAAATCAAAAAAAAAAAAAAAGACTTTCATTCTGCCCTGAGTAGGTCATCCAGAGAATTCGGAAGGCCATGAAAAGTTCCATGCGCCTTTATTTGGAAACAAAGACTTGCCACTCAAGGTGCCCTTTTTCAGGCAGAAACAAAATGTGCCTCAAGGAAGGACAACATGATGGATTTTTTTGAGGGAGAAAAAAGGAAGAGGGGATTTCTGAGAAGTTCCTTTCTGAGCAAGGTCTAAGCTTTTCTCCTGGTCTCCATCCTGCTTTTGGAAGGGGATAGGAATGGGAAAGTAGTCACATTTCCTTCCCTTTCCTGTCAAACACCATCAGGACAGGGCTAGAGGATTACCAGCTAAACTATTTGCCTTGTGAGTGGCTGACATGGGTTTGATCTGTGGCATCCCCTATGGCCCCCCAAATCCACCAGGAGTAAGTGCAGAGCCAGGAGTAAGCCCTGAGCATCATTGGGTGTGGCCCCAAAAACAAAAACCAAATAATCTGCAGAGAGAGACATGAGCCTGTATCAAACTGTTTTTTTTTTTTTGCCAAGTCCTGTGACACTAGATTAGCTGCCAATTGATCATTTTTGCCCAAATGAATAATGACTGTGATTGTTGCAGAATGATGTTCCTTGATTTTTTTTTTTTTTTTTTTTTTTGGTTTTTGGTCCACACCTGGCGGTGCTCAGGGGTTACTCCTGCCTGTCTGCTCAGAAATATCTCCTGGCAGGCACGGGGGACCATATGGGACACCGGGATTCGAACCAACCACCTTTGGTCCTGGATTGGCTGCTTGCAAGGCAAACGCTGCTGTGCTATCTCTCCGGGCCCGTTCCTTGATTTTTTATCACCTGACTACCCATATTTATTGACATTTGATTGTGGTGTGTGTGTATGTGTGTGTGTGTGTGTGTGTGTGTGTGTGTGTGTGTGTGTGTGATGGAGCTCAGGAGGCCCTTGAAGATTCTCGCTAACTGGATCAGACTCTCTGTGCAGTGCTCAGGGCTGCCAGGAGAAAGTAGGTGCTGTTCGGGTAGCCTGTTGTGCTTGGATTGAACCCAGGCTGGGATCATGCTAGACCTGCTACTAGCGCCTGTGCTGTCTCCATGCCCCCGCATCTGAATTCTAGAAGACTCTTTCTCACTTATGCAAGTGCGTTTGTGAGTCTGCATGTCCCAAGTGTGTATTCCTGCTTTATTCCATGATGAGTTTCCTTTACCTTCAGGCTGGGATTGTACCTCAGTGGCTGGTGTTGGAGTCGGAGCCATGGCAGAGCAGGGAGGGTGTTTGCTTTGCATGCTACCAACCCAGGTTCGATGTCCAGTATTCCATATGGTCCCCTGAGCACTGCCAGGAGGATTTCTGAGTTCAGAGCCAGGAGTAACCACTGAGCATTGCTGGATGTGGCCAAAACAAACAAAGAAACCAACAGAAATCATCAGGCCTGGGCAGGAATGATAGCACAGCGGTAAGGCATTTGCCTTGCAGGAGGCCAACCCAGACAGATCCTGGTTCAATTCCTGGCATCCCATATGGTCCCACAGCCTGCCAGAGCGACTTCTGAGCTTAGAGCCAGAAGTAATTCCTGAGGGCCGCTGGATGTGAACCCTCCCCACCCCCCCCACCCCCCAAAAAGAAAAGAAATCACCAGGCCTCAGTTCCAGGAGATAAGACTAAAACAAATTGCTGCCCCGAGTGGAAAATGGCAGCAGGTGCCTGGAATGGGGAGTCCTGGGTCTTCCTGGCTCCAGCACAGGGAGGAGGGATGTCGAGAGAACCCAGGTAGACAGGGCTCTGAAAGGTCTCCCTCTTCTTTACCTTGCCCCTGGCCTTCTGAGTACTCACCTTGTTTCTCTGATCTTCCATGTCCTGCTGTAGAGAACTAGGAATCCACCTAACCACCTTGCTGGGAAAGTTCAAGAGGAAATGCCAATGGGGCTGGAGCAATAGCACAGTGGGAGGGAGCTTGCCTTGTACACAATCAGCCCAGCTTTGATCCCTGGTAGTCCACAGGGTTCTCTGAACTTCTTTTTTTGGGGGGGTTTGGGTTTTTGAGCCACACTTGGTGGTGCTAAGTGGTTACTCCTGGCTCTATGCTTCTGGCAGGCTCAGGGGACCATATGGGATGCCTGAGATGGAACCCAGGTCATTCCTGGGTCGGCAGCATGCAAGGCAAACACCCTACCACTGTGCTATTGCTCTGGCGCCCCCAGGAATAATTTCTAATTGTAGAGCCAGAAGTAACTCCAAAGAGCCATCAGGTGTGGCTCAAAAACCAAAAACCAAAACAAAAACAAAGAGGGCTGGAGAGATAGCACAGTAGTAGGGTGTTTGCCTTGAATGCAGCTGATCCAGAATGGATGGTGGTTTGAATCCTGGCATCCCATATGGTCTCCCGAGCCTGCTAGGAGTGATTTCCGAGCACAGAGTCAGGAGTAACCTCTGAGTGCTACTGGATGTGACCCAAAAAATCAAACAACAACAACAACAACAAAAAAAGAGAGAGAGAGAGAGAAGAAATGCCAATAGGGCCAGAAGGATAGCACAGTGGGGAGGGAGCTTGCCTTGCACACAGCCATCCTGAAATTAATCCCCAGAATCCTATAAGATGTTTTGAACACCATCAGGAGTGATCCCTGAGTGCAGAGCCAGAAGGAACCCCTGAAGATCAACAGGTGTAGCCTCTTTTTTTTTTTTTTTTGGCTATCTGCTCAGAAATAGCTCCTGGCAGGCATGGCACGGGGGACCATATGGGATGCCGGGATTAGAACCAACCACCTTAGGTTCTGGGTCGGCTGCTTGCAAGGCAAACACTGCTGTGCTATCTCTCCGGCCCCAGGTGTAGCCTCAAAACAAACAAAAAATAGGGTCCTGAGAGATAGCACAGCGGTAGGGCATGCAGAAGGATAGTGGTTGGAATCCTGGCATCCCATATGGTCTTTTGAGCCTACCAGGAGTGATTTCTGAGTGTAGAGCCAGAAGTAGCCCCTGAGCGCTCCTGGGTGTGGCCCCAAAACCAAAACCAAACAAACAAAACACAAAAAACAAAACCAGAAACCAAAAAATAAAATAAATATGAAGATGTGGTACATATATGCAATGGAATACTACATAGCTGTAAGGAATGATGCAATCATGCAATTTACAGCAACATGGATGGAACTGGAAGATATTATGTTAAATGAAGTAAGCCAGAAGAAGGATAAATACAGAATGATACCACTTACATGTGGTATTTAGAATAACTGCATGAAGAAGTGCAATGGTCTAAATGGCAGTTGCCTCAAACACCCTTGGCCCTAGTATAGCGAGAAGGAAAGAAACTGAGTGGAGAAGGTGAAACACAAATATGAAATGTTGGGGGCCAGGGAGTAAGTGGTCTCAGGTGCATTGGTAGTGTTAAAAGGGACAGAACTAAATATTCAAGCCAAAGTCACAACAATGGAATCAAGAGACCCAAACTTTAATCATCTAAACTTAACATGGACCTGTTATACGGGTAGGCCAGAGGATGGTGGTATAGAATGCACGCTGGGGACATTGGTGGAGGGAGGTGGATTCTGGTGGTGGGATTGGCTCTGATTCATTATATGTCTGAAACTCAACTAGGAAGGTCTATATACAACGAACAGATACCAAGCGCAGGAAATACCAGTGCAGGAAACTTTCTCTGTTAGCCATGGAGAGCAGCTCATGGGTGCAAATGATGTTTTCAGCTGCTAGGTGGCTCAGGCTGTGGTAATCCTGTGGCTGCAACTTAATCTGCGGTCAAACGAGTTGGACAGGCAGCTTGTCCCCCTGGAATTAGACTTACGTTGGGCAGCAGGTTTCCCGTCAGCCATGCTCAGAGCCAAGGGGCTTCCCTTCTGTGGTTCTGGGTGGTTGGGTGTAGTGGTAAGATTTCAGATAGGCTGGAGTCTCCAGGCACAGGCCAGGCATGAAGGAAGCTTTGGGTCGCGGCGTGAACCTGGCAGGAGGTGGGAATGCATGGAGTTTGTCGTGGGCTTTTTGGCTGCTCTCCCAGCTCCAGGGAGATTAAAGAGAGAAACAGCCCTTCCGGGCTCCTGCAGGCTCAGCTCTCACTGGGAGGTAACAGCAGCTGTTCTCGCTGATGCACTGAACCGTCACAAACAGCAGACAGGTTGGTGCCATCAGCCCTGTTTCATGGGGAAAATTGGCACCAAGCACTGTCCCTTGCTCCAGATGACACAACTAGCATGATGTTGGAGTGTGGGCATTGGGGATCTTCCTGGCCAATAGCCACCCTGTGTTACCGCCTCCTTGGCACAATGTAGGTGATAAGTAAAAACTCGCTTTCTGGGGCTGGAGCCATACTACAGCAGGTTAGGTGTTGTTGGTCTTGCACACACTGAGCTGGGTTTGATTCCCAGCACTCTACATGGTCTCCCGAATTGTGTCAGGAGTGAACCCTGAGCACAGAACTAGGAGTAAGCCCGAACACAGTGGGCATGGCTCTAAGACAAAAACAAACACAAAATAAAACAAAAAGCTTGTCTTTTCTTCTAAGACAAGCTTGTTGAACTGGGCAACATTTTGTTTTTGTTTTTGTTTTTGGGCCATACTCTGCGGTGCCTAGGAGTTACTCTTGGGCTTTGTGCCAAGAGTTACTCTCTGGGACCATATGGGGCATCGGGGATTGAACCCAGATTGAGCATGTGCAAGGTGCAAATGCCCTGCCCACTGTGCTATTGCTCTAGCCCTGGGCACTATTATTATTTTATTAAAAATGAAAAAATTGGGGCCAGAGAGATAGCATGGAGGTAAGGCATTTGCCTTGAGTGCAGAAGGATGGTGGTTCGAATCCCAGCACCCCATATGGTTCCCAAGCCTGCCAGGAGCGATTTCTGAGCAAAGAGACAGGAGTAACCCCTGAGCGCTACCAGGTGTGACCCAAAAACCAAAAAAAAAAAAAATTCCTTTAAGCACCATGGTTACAAAAATGTTCCTAGTTGGGTTTCAGTCACCAAATGTACACTGCCCTTCACCAGAGTAACTTTCCCATCACAGGGGCTAGAGGGATAGCACAGCAGTAGGGCATTTGCCTTGCATGCAGCAGACCCTTGTCAGATGGTGGTTCAAATCTCGGCATCCCATATGGTCCCCCATGCCTGCCAGGAGCGATTTCTGAACACAGAGCCAGGAGTAACCTCTGAGTGACGCTGTGACCCGCCCCATCACAAATGAACTCCATTTTCCTCTACCCCTATTTCCTACCTGTCTTCAGGACAGGCATTTTATTTCTCTCTCTCACTATCATTGTCATGGTAGTTGTTAGTGTAGTTATTTCTCTAACTATGCTCACCACTCTTTGTGGTAAGCTTCATAGGTTGGTCTTTGTGGCTCTCATCTCTATTGTCTCTGGGTATTGTTATCATACTGTCTTTTATTTTTCTTATATTCCACATATGAGAGGCCGGCTGGTGTGATAGCACAGTGGTAGGGTGTTTGCCTTGCATGCAGATCATCTGGGATGGACCCAGGTTCTATCCCCGGCATCCCATATGGTTCCCCTAGCCAGGAGTGAGTTCTGAGCGTAGTCAGCAGTAACCCCTGAGCGCCATCAGGTGTGGTCCAAACAAAAAAAATCCACACATGAATAAGACTATTCTGTGTCTATCTTTCTCCCTCTGACTTATTTCACTCAGCATAATAGTGTCCATGTCCATCCATGTATAGGCAAATTTCATGACATCATTTTTCCTAACAGTATTCCATTGTGTAGATATACCACAATTTCTTTAGCCATTCATCTGTTGTTGGGTACCTGGATTGTTTCTAGATTCTGGCTATTATAAATAGTGCTGCAATGAATATAGGTGTGCAGAAAGCAAAATTTTTGCATTGTGCTTTTGTGTTCCTAAGATCATATGGGAGCTCAATTTCCAGTTGTTTTTTTTTTTTTTTTTGGGTCACACCCGGCAGTGCTTAGGGGTTACTCCTGGCTCTATGTTCAGAAATCGCTCCTGGCAGGCTTGAGGGACCATATGGGATGCCAGGATTTGAACCACCGTCCTTCTGCATACAAGGCAAATGCCCTACCTCCATGCTATCTCTTCGGCCCCCAATTTCCAGTTTTTTGAGGAATCTCCATATTGTTTTCCATAAAGGCTGAACTAGACAGCATTCCCACCAGTAGTGAATGAGAGTTCCTTTCTCTCCACAGCCTCATAAGTACTGATTGTAAGTACTGATTGTTCGTTCTTTTTTTTTTTTTGTGTGTGTTGTGTGTCAGTCTCTGTGGCATGAGATGCTACCTCATTGTTGTTTTGATTTGCATCTCTCTGATGGTTAGTGATGTGGAGCATTTTTTTATGTCTTTTAGTCATTTGTATTTTTCCTTTGAGAAAATTTCTGCTCATTTATTCTTCCCATTTTTTTTTTTTTTTGGTTTTTCGGGCCACACCCGGCGTTGCTCAGGGGTTACTCCTGGCTGTCTGCTCAGAAATAGCTCCTGGCAGGCACGGGGGACCATATGGGACACCGGGATTCGAACCAACCACCTTTGGTCCTGGATTGGCTGCTGGCAAGGCAAACGCCACTGTGCTATTTCTCCGGGCCCTATTCTTCCCATTTTTTGATGGGGTTAGTTATTTCTTTCTTGTTAAGTTCTGCCAATACCTTGTACATCTTAGATATTATAGACAGCATTTTAAAAATGACTCAAGTGTCTATCCACGTCAGAAGAAAAGACTGTTGGGCACAGCTGTTTAACATTTTCTGCAACTCTTTGTAGTAATGAAGTTTAAGAGCACAGCAAAATACTTTTGTTGACATATATACATAGGATATATAAATATATTTTTGGATTTTGGACCATGTCTGGGACTGTTCAGGCTTGCTTCTTACAGGGCTCAGGGACTCTGAATCAAACTGGTATGAGCCATATTCAAGGCAAGCATCTTTTTCTTTTCCTTCAAATGTTTAGGTCACACCTGACAGTGCATAGGTGTTCTTCCTGGCTCTGTGCTCAGAAATTGCTCCTGGCAGGCTTGGGGGGACCATATGGAATGCTGAGATTTGAACTACCATCGATCCTGGATTGGCTGCATGCAAGGCAAATGCCCTAAAGCTGTGCCATCTCTTCAGCCCTAAGGCAAGCACCTTAAGCTCTGAATTTTTTTTTTTTTCTGTGAAGAGGAGTCACACCTAGTGGCACTTGGAGCTTACACCTGGCTCTGTGCTTAGGGATCACTCTTGGAGGGCTTGGAGGCTCATATTTGATGCCCATGATTGAACTCCATCAGTTGCATGGAGGCAAGTGCTCTACCAGTTGTAGTATTGGCCCTAAGAAAATATAAAAAAGAAAAATATTAAAACTTATTAGGATTTACAAACTCATAGCTAAGTTTTAGATATACAAGATTTAAATACCAATCTTACCACCAGTGCCAATCTTCCATCACCAATGTTCCCAGAGTCCATCTAGATGTCCTTGCCCCCACCTAGCCTAAAGGGCCATAAAGATAGTACAGTGGATAGGAAGATTGCCATGTACGAAGCTGATCCTGGCTTGATATCTGGCAGCCCATATGGTCCCCTCAGCACAGAGCCAGGAGTAACTCCTCAGCATCTCCAGGAGTGGTCCCTCACAAACAACAAAAGGAAAGAAACCTGTCAGGAATGAGCTGAGAGAATGGGGGCAGAAATCAGGTCCCAGGGGCTTAATCTCTGATTCTCCGCTGCTTCTGTTTCTGAAACTTAAATTTGCTTTTTAACCACTGGTTGTCTTGAGGAGACCAGAGCTAGATCCCAGGCCTCTGCCCTGTCAGTTCGTCTTTCTGTCTAAGAGGTCATCTATCCCAGGCATCTGTTGATCCGTCTTTTCTCCAGCAGGAAAAGTCCTGGGCATCTGATCACTGCATGTCACCAGCCACCAGGCCTGATGCCACTTGCTCTGGATCACCTTTCATTGCTTAATTTCTCTCCATGCAGAGGAGTCTCCAGATAATCTCTTCAGTTTCTCCTGGTGCTACGACAAAAATAAACCCACTATCCGATTTGCAAGAACATGTCACAATCTCACTGCAGAATGAGTAGTTCTTTGAACTTGGGAACACTCTGGGCCTGTCTTCTGTCTGACTCTTTCTGGCCTACTCGAGAACAAGATACTTGTTGCTCTCATGCGTGGTCTTGTCCCTTCACTGGACACTTGCTGTTATGACCCTTAATTTCCGGTTCTAGATGCTTTTAAAGGATGCACTAGCCTCCATTTCCCAATCTTCCCTCACCCACATGGACTAAGAAGCCAAGTCATTGTGGTCTAAAGTGAGGAGAGCATTGCTAGAGACAGAGGCTTTGAGGCAGATGGAGGAAGCACCCCTTGATCGTGAGCAGAGGGAGTCACAGTCCGAGATAGAGGGGCCGTTGGAGTGAGAAGAATGAGAGATCATGGGGTTATCATTTGAGTGGAGCTTCAAAGGGCTGGAGAGCTTCTCAGATGAGCCATGCACACAGGGGCCTGGGCTTCATCCCAGCACTGCATTGGGTTCCAGAGCACCCCGGGAACAACACTCGAGCACAGAGCTGAGAGTAGCCCAGAAACATCCCCAAACCAAAATCCAAATACATGCAGGTATCTCAGATGCGCTGACTTCTGAGGGCTCATTCATTGCCTGAGTCAAGCCTCCAGGATGGTTCTCTCCTGTCACAGAGGGAAACAGTGAAGGACAGTTGGACTGTTATGCTTCGGGAAGCCACATGACTTCCGACCGAAGACAATGTTCTGCATTTCCAGCTTTCAACAGGGTCATTGTGGTTGCCCCCAATCTTTCCTCTCCTACATAGGCCGCCCTGGGTCACTGGCATCTGGAAACACTTAGAGTTCAAGGAAGCTTTAGGGTAAAGGCTCAGGTCAGCATGTGAAATGAGTGGGGAATCCAGTAAAAAATAAAATAAAACTTCCTTGCCAGGAATGAAAGAGCTTTGTTCCCGAGAGGCAGAGAAAGAACTTGAAAGTTTCCCTTCTCCCTTTTATGAAGGCTGAACGCTTGTTAGGGCCCTGAGCCTCACGTGCAAATCAGCTGCCTCAGAAGCTTTGATGGGGTCCCTGAAATCACCCTCTGCTCCTGACACATCAGACTTCCAAGGAGAGGGATGCGTCAGGTGCCAACTGAGGGCACAGTTCTGAAAAATTGTGTCCCATATATTTTGCAGTGGCAGCGGTCAAATATTCTGGGCTGTATACAGTGTGACTTCAGGAGGATTGCAGCTGCCATCTGACTAGCAGCGGGAAGCAATGAGAGGGTCTGAGTCTCCTGGAGACATGAGGTGAAGGGGCTAGGCCAAAGAGCACGTCATCTTTGTTCACTCGTCTTGAGGAGCACAGTCCTGTCACCCCTCAACAAAACCTGCTCCCAAGCTCAGGTCTCTCTCTCCTCCCCAGTTGTGACCCACACAAAATGGGACAGTGGGGAGGAAGCAATATCAACCCCCCCTTTCTTCTATTTTGTTTCACTTTATTGTCCACACTCTGCAGTGTGGCCCCAAGTATTTTATATTCAATTATTATTATTTTGTTTGTTTTGTTTTTGGAACACACCCAGCGGTGCCCAGGAGTTACTCCTGGCTCTGTGCTCAGAAGTTGCTCCAGGCAGGCTCTGGACCATATGGGATGCCGGAATTCGAACCAGGGTCTGTCCTGTGTTGGCCGCGTGCAAGGTAAATACCTTATCGCTGCTGTGCTATCGCTCCAGCTCAATTATTATTATTGTTGTTGTTGTTATTATTATTTGTTATTTTTCTTTTCTTGCACAGTCCAAAGGATTGTTATCAACAAAGGTGAGTTTCTTTTCAGCAGTGCAGCACCATGGTGCAGTCTGGGTTAAACACACAGGGTTTAGGGGGCTGGAGTGATAACATAATGGGAAGGACATTTGCCTTGTGTACAGTTGACTCGGGTTTGATTCCTGGCATGCCATATGGTTCCTTGAGCCTGCCAAGAGTGATTTCTGAGTGCAAAAGCAGGTGTAACCTGTGAGTGCCACTGAGTGTGGCCCAAAAAACAAACAAAAGAAAGAAACAAGCCTCCAAAACTAGGAGTTTGGGATGGGAGAAATAGTACAGGAGTGCTTGGGTTGCAGGCTTTGAACCTCAAATCTGATTTGTTGCCAAGGGCCTGAGCACAGAGTTTGGAAGAGCCCCCAGCACTGTGGGGTGTGAGACACCCCCCCAAGGTTTTTTACTCCCAAATAAAAAACAAAACCAGTTAGATGACCAGTTTGGCACATCATGTAGCCACAATGTTGGGGGCACAAAAGATGTCTTCCTGCACCACAGAGGCTGTAGAAATACCCAAGTTTGGGGCAGATGGAAAAGAGAAAAAAAAAAAAAAAAAAAGAAAGAGAAATTCAGTGTGGGGGACAGAGGCAGCAAGTGTGTGTGTGTGTGTGTGTGTGTGTGTGTGTGTGTGTGTACAGGCCAATTCCATTGTGCAGCTTACAGAGGACTGAGGAGCAGAGGGGCAAAGAAGGGGATCCTTACACACCCACCCTGGACCCCTAAAGACACTGCAAATACGAAGCTGGTTTGCAATATCCCTGATCCTGGCAGGTCTCCCCAGCAGCACTGGAAAGTTAAGCCCTCCCTGAGCATATCTGTGGACCCCGTGACCCTTCTGCCTCCTTCCTGCTTTTTGCTTTCTCCCAAGAAACCCGCCTCTGGCCAAAGACATTATTGGGGGGGGGTAGTTCTGGTTCCCCAAAGTGCACCAAGATGTACAGACCATGGGAGCTGTGCCTCTCCCCAACATGCCCATTGAGGGAGGCCACTGAGGACCATGGTCAGACCTAACTTCAATTTGCATGGTGTCACCCCTAGGGGTGAGGCTTGTCGCCCACAACAACCTGTCAGAACACCAGTCACAAGCTTGCAACTGGCCCTTGCTCTGAACCTTCCAGAACAATCTGCACTAGGACCGCCATGCTTTCTCCTGGCCTCTGGGGGGGGGGGGGTTGCTCTTTCATTATCTCTTGATTTAATTAATTAATTATTTTGGTTTTTGGGTCACACCCGGCAGCACTCAGGGGTTATTCCTGGCTCTGTGCTCAGAAATCACTCCTGGCAGGCTCAGGGGACCATATGGGATGCTGGGACTCGAACCACTGACCTGGTCCTGCATGCAAGGCAAATGCAGTACCTTCATGCTATCTCTCCAGTCCCAATTTAATTTATTTTTTTTATGCATTTGTTCGCTTTTGTCTTTTGGGCTACTCACTTTCAGTGGTTTAAGGCTGACTCCTGGGTTTGTGCTTAGGGTTTTCTCTTGGTTTGGTGCTCAGATGTAGTGCCAAGGATCAAACTAGGGTTGGCTGCATGCAAATCAAAGCTCCATTGCTCTGTAACTGTCTCTCCAGTCTCTCTCTCTCTCTCTCTCTCTCTCTCTCTCTCTCTTTTTTTTTTTTGGTTTTTTGGGCCACACCCGGCCGATACTCAGGAGTTAATCCTGGCTGTCTGCTCAGAAATAGCTCCTGGCAGGCACGGGGGACCATATGGGACACTGGGATTCGAACCAACCACCTTTGGTCCTGGATTGGCTGCTTGCAAGGCAAACGCCGCTGTGCTATCTCTCCGGGCCCTCTCCAGTCTCTTGCTTCAAAACTTCAACCTCATTGTACTAGAGACAGCAGTTACTTTCCCAACCTGGGAAAGTTGTGTACGGGAAGCAAAAGAGTTGCAGAGTCAGGAGGAAAAAGACCCTTCTCACATCCAAATCATGGAAAGGCCCTCAGGAAAGGCATCAAACAGGGCGAGCTGTGAGAAAGGAATGGGAAATGAGTAAGGGGACAGGCTCCACTCATTTGACTAAGTGCACAGTTTTGGAGGAATATTTACAGGGCAGTTCTTCAACCTGAACTCACTTTTCCTAGTTTTAGAAGAATCCATTCAAAACAAACAAAGCGCGTCTTGTGAAAGTACCCATTTGGGAAGGAAGGAAATCCAATGTTTAGAATTCTCTACAATTTCTCTCTTCCCATTGGAAGAGATAATTATGGAGAAAAGACAATTTGGAAAGGGAACTCTTCATTCATCTTACAAAAGTCTCTGATTATAATTTCTTGGTAACCACTAATAGTACATTCAAGTATCAGCCTCACTAATTATTATCATTTTAGAGAAAGAAAACAGCAGGGAAAAATAAGTCACAGCCTCTTACTGACTTTGCTAAGGGAATATCGGGGGTTTGGATTTAGGTGCAGCCATTGTTTTTGATAAGCTGCTGTTCTTCTGAGGCATGGTTGAATTTCAGAAGCAAGTTTCCTCCTTTTCCAGATACAAGTTTCTCTTAGAAAGTTACGAATATAGGCCAGAGAGATAGAATGAAGGTAAGGCGTTTGCCTTTCATGCAGAAGGTCATTGGTTCGAATCCCGGCGGCGTCGCATATGGTCCCCCGTGCTTGCCAGGAGCAATTTCTGAGCATGGAGCCAGGAGTAACCCCTGAGCACTGCCGGGTGAGACCCAAAAACCAAAACAAAAAAAAAAAAAAAAGAAAGTTATGGATGTGATAGATTCAGCAAAACCTTCAAAATTATTTAAAAAAACCTAGATGTGATTTCACAAAACATATCATACTCATTTTTTTACAGTAATATCTTTTATTTTTCTTAAAACCTATAGATGAGGGAGACTATTCTGTATCTTCTCTCACCCTCTGACTTATTTCACTCAGCATAATAGTTTCCATGTCCATCCATGTATAGGAAAATTTCATGACTTCATCTTTCCTGATAATATTCCATTTCCATGATATTCCATTGTGCACATGTACCACAGTTTCTTTAGCCATTCATCTGTTGAAGGGCATCTTTATCACACTCATTTTTGTGTGTGTTTTTATTTCAGGGACATACCCACAAATACTCAGGGGTTATTCCTGGCACTCAGAAATGACTCCTGGTGATGCTTGGGGGACTATATGGGATGCTATGGATTGAACCCGGGTTGGCTGTGTGCAAAACAAATGTCCTGCCTGCTGGAGTAGGCTTGTATTGAGGCCCTGACTCCTCAATTTTTATACAACTTTGCTCAACAAATTTTGTTTTCTTAAAATATTGCACAGCTCAGTATTACAAATCCCACAGCTTTTTTTTTTTTTTTTTTGGGAGGAGGCACACCCTAAGCTGTACTCAGGGGTTATTATTGCTCTATGCTCAGGGAATCATGTCTGCTGCTGCTTAGGGTGCCAGGAATCCAGTGAGGGCACTTGAGGCAACACTTGGCCAACCTTGCCAGAGTTTTTGTGCTTGGGTGAGCAAGGTAATATCCTCAGGCCCAGAAGTGCTGCGGCTCCAGTATAGTACCTGGCGATTCTGGGGATGAAGTAGGGGACTCATTGGCACCTAACACATTGGAACATGCACTGAAGCCCTTGAAGCTCTCTCCAGTACAAACACATACTTCTGAAAACAAAAACAAAAATGAAAACAATCTACACTATTTGAGGGGGTCAGGCCACACCCCGTAATGCTCTGGGGCTATTCTCAGGGAGGATTCACTCCTGGCGGTTCTTGGGGTTCCATGTAGTTCCTGGAATTGAACCCTGGCCCCTTCATGCAAAGCCTTACTTAGCTGCTTGAACTTTCTTTCTGGCCCTAAAGTAACTTTTAGGAAATGTAAGTTTCATGGACTGGAGGGATAGTACACAAGGAAGGGCATTTGCCTGACACACAACTGACTGAGTTGGATCCCCGACATCCTGTATGTTCCCCTGAGCCCACTAGGAATAATTCCTGAGTGCAGAGCAGGAATAACCCTTAACCACCACCAGGTGTGGTCCCAAAACAAACAGAAAAGAAAAAAAAAAAAGAAATGTAATTTCCTTTTTTTTATTTTCTTGAATATCATTCTCAAGTTACTATTCACTCATTTCCAATAGGTTTATAATGGATTGTTCCAATTTTGAGTTATACTCATAGAAAGTGACCAAAATTTTTTTTAGAAGTTATTGGGTCTAAAAATTATTGCTTCCTAAATTATATATTAATACAAATAGCTAAGATGTGTTTTTTGTTAACATGAGTATTTTCGTCATCAGTTATTGACAAGTTCAAACAGGTCAGCTAATGGTATTTGAATCCTTGTTAGGAAAAAAAAAATACAAACAAAAAGCCCGGACATTTTCACTAAAAAGTGAAAACAAGAACTAAGTTCAGGGTGAGGAGAGGTGACTTGGGAATATTTGGAAATGATCCCACGTCACGGGATAACACGGGTAGGGTACAGAAAGGACTGCCATGACCTCTGCCTACAGATGGCTTGTGCCAAGCTCTGTGGATGCCATTCTGCCACCACCAGTTCCATTTAAGTTATTTTCATTTTATGGATTGTTTCATTTAAGTCTTTTTGTTTTGGGGGCCACACCTGGTGGTGCTCATGGGTTATTCCTGGCCCTTTGCTCTAGGCTGACCATCAAGGTGCTCAGGACCATAGGTGTTATCTGGCATTGAGCCAGGTCACAGTTTTCAGAGCTACAAGAGGGGCAAGTGCCCCCTCCTATGCTGTGTCTCTGCTCACACTTTGACCAGGCACAGCCATGAGTGGCCCCAACCCCCAAAGCAAACAAAATTCTCTTGGGGATGAGGCCTTTTAAATAAGTCACAACCTTAATAACCATTAAAAAAGAAGATAAATAATAAGAAAGGTTAGATCTGACTCAGAAATATTAAATTGTTTTTTAATGAATGATGAAAAGCTCCATATTGGGAAATAGTTTTCTTCTTGGTTATCTAACAACTCTGGGTTTGCTCTGAAGCTGGGTCGGTGGCACGGAACACAGGAGATAATTTGTAATGAGGCACTTTTCGGGCCAACTATGTTCAGTCCAATTCAGTCTCTCTGGAGTCACCACACCTGGATGTGGAAACACACAAGCAAGACAACACATCACACCACAAAAAGTGTTTGCACAGACCTGCGTGGATGGGCATCCATTTCTAGCCCAGACTTGGTCTGGTTCGAACATAAGACATGGAAAGTTCCAGAAACAAAGGAAGTCTCCAGAGAGTGTTGGTGCCAAGGGGATCCATGAAATCTCACTAGGTCCAGCTCCATCTCACTCAGATGGTCCTCGATGTCTGGAAGGGACAAGCACACACTGTTTGGCAACAACCATAGCCCACTGGTCTATGTTTTTGTCTGACTTGACCACAGAGCCTGACAGATATGATATACGAAGCCTGGTACATGCAAATGAATCATGCCACGACCAGAAGTCCTGGTGCTTACGTCACTGCATCTCAGGCGTGTGCTGTCCATCATCCAGAAGAGAGAGGGGGGGACTGGAGCCATAGTCCAGGGGGTGCATGTCTGGCATATGGCCAATTCAGGCAAATCCCTGTTCCCCAATATGGTCTCAGTCAGGAGAAGGTCCCCCCCCAAACAACAAAACCAAAACCCAAAGATATTTCACAAGAGAAGAAACACAATCACTTTGTATTTCTTTTTTAAACAGTACATAGTTGTAGTTGTCCCATTTGATGATTCCTTGTTGCCAGATGCTAGTTACTAGACCTGATCCCTAAATGAAGCTCATTGCTGGTGTCCTTGAATAGGAAGAAAGATTGCATTCAAATTCTGCTTCTCATCGGTGTATCCACTGTGGGCAAGATCAAGATACAGGCCCAGCTGCAAACAAGGGGCCCCTTTGAGTTCCGAGATAGGACACAAAGACAGGAAATACAGGCATTAAGAGGTTAGAAAACACAAGTTATGTAAAGCCCCCAATGGGAGCAGAAATAAAAGCAAACTTACTTTATTTCTGCCCCACTCCCAGCAATAGGTGGGCATATCCTTGCTCAGTCTGTTGGTTAGAGCACTCTGTTAGGAGTCTCCCTGGATGTCAGAGCCATGCTGAAGGAACTGGAGACCTGCCACATAAGTTTGAGATGTGCTGTTGGCAGTGTAGAAGAGAACAGAGCTGAAGTCAATAGTCAGCACTGGGCAGAGTTTCAATAATGACTAAGGGAGGTGGAGATGCAAATATTTCCTCTGTGTGTGCATATATGTGTGCAGTGCATGCATGTATCTGTACATACATGTATGTTTATGAGTGTATGCATATGCATGTGTGCATGTGTTTTGTCTATGGGACTCAGGGTGGAAGCCAGATTCTTCCTTCTAGGAGGCTTGTCCTCTACTCCAAAGGACACATCCATGGCCCCAAAGGGACACTGCTTAGGTGACCCGTTGGTTCTTTTTGTTTTGTTTTATTGTTTTGCTTTTTAGGACCATACTCAGTGGTGCTCAGGGGTTACTCCTAGTTTCGTGTTCAGGAATTACAGCATGTCCTGGTGGTGCTCAGAGGACCATATGGGATGTTGGGGAATGAACCCGGGTTGGTCACATGCAAGGCAAGTGTGCTATCTTCCTGGCTCTGTAGTTGAGTCCAGTGGGCTCTTGTGAATTTTCAAAGGCCAGAGGCACATTCTTTCCTCCTACCCTGATTCCTATTTATTTATTTATTTTTACCATCCTGCTTCCTTTTCAATATTTTGGGTTTGGGGCAGGCTGGTAAGAAGTCCCAGGACAGTTCAAAGAAACAGGACTGCAGAGAGCTGCTGGTTTAGAGACTGACCTACATCTCCTTAGAGCTGAGCACCAGCTTTAGGCATTCACCTGTTAACCTTGGTGGCCAGCTAGGAGGTGGAGGAGGACCCAGAGCATGGGCACAGCACAGAGGTGTAGCTGCTTGTGTGCTGAGTGAGATGGAATGGGCACCCATATGGAGCTGGCCCAGGCCAGAGGAGAGGAGACTCTGTGTGTGTGTGTGTGTGTGTGTGTGTGTGTGTGTGTGTGTGTGTGAGAGAGAGAGAGAGAGAGAGAGAGAGAGAGAGAGAGAGAGAGAGAGAGAGAGAGAGAGAGAGAGAGAGAGTATGTGTGTGTAAGTAACAGAGGTTCCAGGAAGATTCTCTACCGAGTGTGTGGCAAAAGAAACATTTTGGTTTTGGGGCCACACCTCGAGGTGCTCAGGGATTATAGGGAATGCCAGGGATCAAACCTGGGTCACCTGTGTGCAAGGCAAGGGTCCTCCTCTCTGTACTATCGCTCCAGTCCAGCAGAAGAGGTCTTTCTTTCTTTTTCTTTTTTTGGATCATACCTGGCCATGTTCAGGGATTACTCCTGACTCTGTGCTCAGAGATCACCCCTAAAAGGTTCAGAGGACCATATGAGATGCCGGTGATCAAACCTGGGTTTGCCTTGTGCAAGGCAAGCACCCTGCCCTCTGTGCTATCGCTCCGGCCCTGCACAAGAGATATTTTCAACGTGAATGATGCTCCTGGAGGTGTTTTGGTGAATCAGGATGAGAGATGAGAACTAAGACAGAGGTGGCTGTTCAAGAGAACCACAGGCTCCCAGAGTTATTTTTTTGGGCACTTCACCCACTTTGGTATTAGGAGGCTGGGGGGTACACCCAGTTACTTGTCTTCTCTCCTGCTTGAGGTCTGGTTCCTTCTTTCTGGGGCCATCTATCTATCTGTCCCCTGCTCACTGGCCTGGCTCCCATGGTTTGCTCCTGGTCTCCCCCCCCCCCCCCCACCATACTGATCCCTCAGTGGCCTCCCACGTCACCCAGCTCCAGATCTGGTCAATCATTTGCCAGCACCGTGCCTCAGCCTGTGCTTGGTCGGAGGTCATTGCCTCCCAGCCTGGCACTAGCTGTTCTCACCTGCCTGAGATGTGGTTGTGACGTTGATGCTGGGTGAAGCGGGCGAGCCAGGACTTATGGGAACACGCATCTTACCTGCATACACAGCAGAACTGCCAGTTTCAGTCAAAGGGTCAGTTTGACAGGTCATTGGAAAACCTCTTTTTTTTGGGGGGGGGCACACCCGTTTGATGCTCAGGGGTTACTCCTGGCTAAGCGCTCAGAAATTGCCCCTGGCTTGGGGGGGGGGGACCATATGGGATGCCGGGGGATCAAACCACGGTCCTTCCTTGGCTAGCACTTGCAAGGCAGACACCTTACCTCTAGCGCCATCTCGCCGGCCCGGGAAAACCTCCTTTTTAAATCCCACAGATGAGTGCGTTAAGTGAGATGATTTAATAAAAATAAAAGACATTATTAAAATACCCAGACACAGTAGAGATGAGGGCCTCGAGATCAGCCCATGTTTATGAAGCTTACTACAAAGAGTGGTGAGTGCAGTTAGAAAAATAACTACACTAACAACTATCCTGACAATGATAGTGAGTGAGAGAAATAAAATACCTGTCTTGAATGAGGTGAGGGCGGGGGAGGAGGGAGATGGGGGGCATTGGTGGTGGGAACATTGCACTGGGGTGCTCATTTTTTTTATAACTGAAACCTAATTACAAACATGTTTGTAATCAGGGTGCTTAAAGATATTATGTCTTTTTTTTTGTTTGTTTTGGACCACACCCGTTTGATGCTCAGGGGTTACTCCTGGCTAAGTACTCAGAAATTGCCCCTGGCTTGGGGGGACCATATTGGACGCCGGGGGATCGAACCGAGGTCTCGATCTTTTCTTGGCTAGTGCTTGCAAGGCAGATACCTTACCTCTAGCACCACCTCACCAGCCCCAAATAAAGATATTATTATTAAAAAATAAATGGTAGTTGTCTTTAACACCATTGGCTCCCGAATATAGTGAGGAGAAGAAAAGAAAATAAAGAAAAACCTCCTTTTTTGTCTTTTTTGTTTACATGGTCTTTTCTGTCTTCTTGCTTTAAAACCTTAAAAAAGAAAAGTCCCCACATCTCTTGATATTTCTAAGTTTACCAAGTTTCCTAAAACAAAGGTGGAGGGGAAAGAGAGTGACAGAGAATAAAGGGAGGAGTGAGAATGAGAGAGAGAGAGAGAGAGAGAGAGAGAGAGAGAGGAGAACAGGGAGAGAGAGAACAGGGAGAGAGAATGAGAGAAAGGGAGAAAGAAGAAGAGAGAGGGGGAAGAGAGTGTTTAAAGAGAGTGATTGAGGGAGAAAGAGAAAGGAGAGGGAGGAAGGGAGGGGAGAGAGCGAGAGAGAGCGAGAGCGAGCGAGAGCAAGAGCGAGAGAGTGAGAGAGAGAGAAAGAGAGAGAGAGAGAGAGAGAGAGAGAGAGAGAGAGAGAGAGAGAGAGAGAGAGAGAGAGAGAGAGAGAGAGAGAGAGAGAGAGAGAGGAAACCGACCTGGGTTCATTTCCTGGGATTCTATATGGGATCCTATATGGTTCCCCGATCCTGCCAGAAGTGATATTGAATGCCAGGAATAATTGGTGGGTGTGATCTCAACCTCCCCAAAATAACAAACAACAGTGGAAAACCCATTAACCCTCAAACTAGCAAACCAACAGCACCTCATGTTTCACACGTTGGAGACTTGGGTTCCAGCCTGGTTAGACTGAGGGGGTGGGCCACAGCCCGTTTTGTGCCTTGTCTTTGGAATCCACTTTGGGCTCTCAGAACATCTCCAAGCAAAGTACCCTGGGCTCCCTCTCTGGTGCCAGCCCAGGATTTTAATTATTCTCACCTCAGCTGCAGTGGTGGACAGTGTATCAGGGAAGTGGATGAAGGGCAGGGGAGAAGGCCTGGTTCTAGAGAAATTACTGCCATCTAACAACAAGGACCACAACTTGCCCATTTACATAAAATTGTGGCCTGGACTCTGGTGCTAGTCAGAGGCCATCTCTGGGGTTGGAGGTAGTCTAGGGCCCAAGCACTTGCTCTGTATGTAGGAGCATCAGGCTCTATCCACAGCATCTCCTGGTCCCTGAGCATTGCCAGGAGTGACTCCTGAGCACTGGAAGTGTCCTCTGAGCATCAGAGATTCCCCCAAACCAGGTTAAAAGCCCAGCTTCAAAATTCTGCAAAAGATTCTTGTTAGAAAGCATGTAATTGGGCCCAGAGAGATAGCACAGCGGCGTTTGCCTTGCAAGCAGCCGATCCAGGACCAAAGGTGGTTGGTTCGAATCCCAGTGTCCCATATGGTCCCTTGTGCCTGCCAGGAGCTATTTCTGAGCAGACAGCCAGGAGTAACCCCTGAGCACAGCCGGGTGTGACCCAAAAACAAAAACAAAAAAGAAAGCATGTAATTATCTTCACTGTTTTATTTTGATTTTTAAATATTTTAAAATTTGGGGCCACACCTGGCAGTACTCTGGAGTTATTCCTGGCTCTGGGCTGAGAAATTACTTCTGGTAGGCTCTGCAGATGATATGATGCTGGGGATTAAACCTGGATCAGCTGTGAGCAAGCCAAGTACTCTCCCTGCTGTGCTATCACTTCTTTTTTTTTCTTTTTATTTTGTTATTTTTCTTTTTGCCACACTCAGCAGTGCTCAGGGCTCAATCTTGGCTTTTTGCTCCTGATGGGACCATCTGGGGTTCTGGGGATTGAACCCGGGTTCAAGCCCTGCCTGCTGTACCTTGCCTGCAGCTCTGTGTTTTTCTCCCTCTTCCCTTCCTTTGGGTGCTGTGGCTGTGATAACAGGGGCAAAGGGGTTGTCACAGAAGTACTCAGGGGGACCCTCACAGCAGGGCACTACTGCCTTTAATTGTTCTTTTTTTTGTTTTTGTTTTGAGTTTTTGGGCCTCACCCAGCGGCACTCAGGGGTTATTCCTGGCTCTGTGCTCAGAAATCACTCCTGGCAGACTCAGGGAACCATATGGGATGCTGGGAATTGAACCCTGGTCCGTCCCAGGTCGGCTGTATGCAAGACAAACACCCTACTGATGTGCTATCACTCTGGCTCCCTAGCTGTTACTTTTGCAGTGAGACTCACATCCTCACTTTCGGTGCTAGCGGATGTTTGCCTGCAGTCACTAGTGAGCACCCTTGCTCTGAGCATGTGGGTAGCTCTGGGGACCCAACTCAGGACCTCACGCTTGCAGAATGTACTACTGAACCACTGTTGGAGACAGTGTCCTGTCAGAGATCAATTTTTCTGTCTTCTGTCTTTTATGCAGCCTTTCACCTAAGGCTGCCTACCTGCAGACTTTGCTGTAAGCTTTTGAGCTAACAGGAAAGGTATTTCACAGCTGAAGGAGATTTTCTTTGAAGCCAAAGAGAAAAGTGAACACCCCAATGCCAGTTCCAGATTTAGGCCACTCCCTTTAGCTTCTTTCTGGAGTTAATAGCTACGCTTCAAAAACCTGCCCCTTCACAGACTGATGTTAGCTCCAGATAAGCGAGCTGCAGATCCCACTTTGGAGACATAAGGTCTCCCTCCCCTCTGGAATATTTTACTGCCTTTGTTCTATAGCCTTCGCGCCAAAAAGTATGATTGACATGTCCTTTTTACCTGCCCATTTCTCCTCCTCTATATAAGAGATGCTGGACCAATAAATTTTACCTCTGACCGGATATTTCGCCTGAGGTCTTCATTACTAACCTCTCTCAGATTTTTTACAGGTGTGGTTGTTCTTTTAACCCAGCCAAATAAAGGTGCGGACGTCCAAGAGCCTCCCAGCCGCTTCCCCGCTGGCCGGGCCCCTCCGGGGGGCTTTAGGACCCCGCAAACCACCACCCTCCATGTCCTGTTCCAGCAATTGTGCATGAGCAAGTGCAGGCATGGAGAGGGGGTGGCAGAGAGCATAGCTGTCTCAGGGCTGTGAATGTATGTGAGCGGGCATGTGACAGGCTGCAGAGCAGGAGCTTGGAGCTCTGTGGCTCCTCCTGGCCCTTTGAACATCCTCCTTTAGAGCCCATGTGTGGAGGCAGTTAAGGCCGTCAGCTCTGTGTATTCAGAAATCTGCCCTTCCCTGTGGTATTTTTTAGCCAGCCGGGAGGTCTGTGACAGCAGAAACACAATCTTGCTTACAGGCTGGGGATAATGTGAGCCAGTGGGCTGGTGTGGGTGGCTGCCAAGGGTCCAAACAGCTTTGCTGTTCTCTGCAAGGACAGGGCCATCAGCAGAGGATTCTTGATCAATAGCACCGCCAGTTCCAGCATCTGCTCTCCATCTTTCTTTGGACATATTGCAACCAAAGTGGAAGGAAAAAGTCCTTGTTTATTGTGTAAATAGGTGAAGCAGTTTTTTTAGTTTAGTTTTGTTTTGGTTTTTGGGCCACAACCAGCAGTGCTCAGGGGTTACTCCTTTCTCTGTGCTCAGAAATCACTCCTGGCAGGCTTGGGGAATCCTATGGTGTAAAATAAAAATCCATGAGTTGTGAGATCACCCAAACACCATATTTCTAAACCCCATGCAGCTGGGTCTGAAGAAGTAGGTTAGCGGCGAAGAAATAATAAACCAAGCCAGTCAGGAGAGAGTAATGGAGGCAGTGGCTTCTCGTGGCCTCGAGGGTCTTGTGGTGTCTCTGAGCTCCAAGCCAAAATAAACTTTTATTTATTTTTTATATTATTATTATTATTATTATTATTATTATTATTATTATTTGCTCTTTGGGCCACACCCAGTGACGCTCAGTGGTTACTCCTGGCTATTTGCTCAGAAATCGCTCCTGGCTTGGGGGACCATATGGGACACCAGAGGATTGAACCAAGATCCATCCTAGGTTAGCACGTGCAAGGCAAACTCCCTGCTGCTTGCACCACTGCTCTGACCCATGATTTTTTTTTTTTTTTTTTTTATTAAACCACTACCTATACACCAGAAGGGGGAAGATTGAGAGTGAGACAGAAGTACCTATTCAGTGGGCTTTTGCATACTAAAGGAAGAGTTTAAGGAAGGAGGAAGTTAGGAAAGGCTTTTGCCTTGGGTGTCACTGTGGGTTACACTATGGGATGCTGGGGATGGAACCTGGGTCAGCCACAGACAAGACAAACACCCTTCTGGTTGTGCTATGGCTCAGATCCCAGATGGGGCGGTTTTGATAGTGAGATGGAAATGGAAAGACACCCAATTCCTGGGAAGTCGTTTCTTTTGTTTCTGGGCTGGAATGTGACCCGGGGGGCTTAGGCAGAGGCCTCTGCACTCTAATGCAACTCTGAAGTTATCTGGAAACAGAACCCAGACCTGATTGGGTGTGTAAACATTTTCTGGGGTTTGTTATATGCAGTAGCGTCGGATCCACCCAAAATGATTAGGAACGAAATTGGTTGTTAGTGGATGGGGAGAAGCTCACAGGGCAGAGCTTCTGGGGGGAACCCCAGGGTCCACCCAGACTCTGCACGTCCCCCAGTAGCCACAGCACTGTGGGATGAGTCTCCTCAACCCCTCCAAATCTGGGTTTTAGAATAAGATCTCTGTTCATCTCAGGTAATTAACTGGTGCTTCCTCCGAGCCCTGAACATCACAAATTAGTTCATTCCGACTTAGACCCTCGAGGCCACGCACAGTGGAGATGTGTTTGGTGCCTTAAGTGTGGAGCCGCAAGCAAGGGTCTCAAACTCAATTTACCTGGGGGCTGCAGGAGGCAAAGTCGGGGTGATCCTTGAGTGCAAAGTCAGGAGTAAGTCCTGCTTATCGACTGGTTGTGGCCCCCAAACTTTCCACTCCCCACAAATTACACCTGTCCGTGGCAGCACTTGCTCTGAAGGGGCAAGATGTGAGGACCAGCCCTAGAAGAACTAACCAGAGGCGCAGAGAATGTTCCTCCTGCTGAGTGAGGTGAGGCGCTTTCTCTTTGCACCCCGCAGGGGGTGAGCACAGTTCCGGGCCGCTTCTTTTCTTTCCAGGGTATGCCCCAGGTTGCTGGGGCTTGGAAGGAGCTGGGTGGGGTGCAGTAAGGGCAGGCGACACGCCTTCCCTCTCCCAGTGCAATCGGTCGCGGGGTCCCGACGGGTCACCAGACAGGACCGCGCTCAGAAATCTGCCCCGAGCAGCACGAGGCTGCAGCGGCCTTTTCACCGCGTAGTCTGTTAACTGAGAACGGGATTTGGACCCTGACCTGGCGGGCATGGAAAGTTGGAAAGCGGAGTGCGACCCCGGGGCGCAGTGGCGCCAAGAGTCGAAACCCGCGTCCTCCGCTGAAGTTTAATCATGGAGAGGAAATCATGCACCATCGGGGTGATCAATGCGCAAGGATTGATCGGCGGTGGGAGTCCTGCGCAGCTCTGTGCCCACTACAGACGCCAGAGGGCGCCGCTGCCACGCCGGAGCCAAGTCCAGGTTCAGGACCTGTTTGTGCGTTTGTCTTGCACGGGTTCGATCCTTGACATCCCATATGGGCCCCTGAGAACTGCCAGGAGTGAGTCCTGAGCAAAGAGCCAGGAATAAACTCTGAGGATTTTCCGTTGTACCCGCAAACCAAACTAAACCACCTATCCAACCAAACAACCACCCACCTACCCACCTACCAACCCAACCAACCAATCATACAAACAAACAAGGTTCAGGGTGCCGGCAAGAGGGAGACCAGCGCCAGGCGCGAATCTTAGCAGAGTTGGGGTCTCTCACAGCTCGCCATGCAAGAGGACATGGAGTCTCTGGGTCAAATCACTGGTTTGTATGAAAACCATCTCACGAGGCTTGCATGAGGCGTGGTCTCAGCCAGATCAAGGGCAAACAGGGAAGCATTTGGAAAAAGGGAATAAATATTCAGCAGACAGATTTCCACCTGAAAAATCAAAGTCTTTGCTGCCTGGAATTTCACACCCCGGCCACCAGCAATACCGCGCCCTGTGGAGGCCCCAGGTCTTTTGCACCCTGAAAATCACCTTTCACAGTAAGCCTAGCAGAGCAGCACCTCCCAGTATCAATCCTTTCGAGCATCCTCTGAGCCCACATGTCCTTGGGCGAATGGGGGAGACACAAGGAGTCCGCTCAGCCTGCTATGCTTGCCCAGACTGTTGGTTGTGGGGCAGAGGAGTCCTTTGTGGCGACGAGATGCCTACGATGGCGGCATTTATTGATGTCCACGAGGGCCGTATTTATTGATGACCACGCAGGAAGCCCCAGGCCCCTCTTGTCCTTAATCAGTCTCAGCTCCACACCATCGGGCTTTGCATTAAATGATAAATTGGTGGAGTCTCTGTTGTATGTCATTTTTCTCCCGCGAGGATCTGACCTGTCTGCTGCAAGGCCTGGAGAGCTCAGGACCGCACACAGGCTCGCCAAGCCGAACCTGGAGTGCTAAGGGGAAGGATAGACTCTCCCTCCACCTTAGAGGGGAGAGAAAAATGCTCCTGCACATCCCACGGACTGAACTCACCAGACCCTTAGGGTCATTTCCCAACCAACCGACTTTTTCATTTTTGTTTCTGTAGATCAACCCTGATGGTGCTCAAGGCTTGTTCCTGGCTCTGTGCTCAGAAATTACTCCTTTAGTGGACTTAGGTAAACCATATGGCATGCCAAGGATCAAACCCAGGTTGGTCATTTGCAAGGCAAGTGTCCACTCATTAGTACTAACTCTTCATTCCCAAGTTTAGGTTTTTCTTTGAGATATTTGGGCCACACTTGATTGTGTTTGGAGCTTTTTTCCTATACATGCAATCAGGCATCATTCCTGGCAAGCTCAGGGGACCCTATGGTGTACTGGGGGTCCAACCCAGGTCAGCAGGTGAAAGGCAAACACCCTCTCCACAATACTATCGCTTGGACCACTTTTTGTAGGTGGTCTAGTGTCTGAAGTGAGTGTCAATTGGCGGCCCTTGCTAGAACAATTAAGAAGAAATTGGAGAGAGAGAGGAGAGAAGAGGAGAGATGAGAGGGGAGAGAGAGCGTTGAGATGACAGAGAAGAGGAGAGATGACAGACAAGAGAGAAACAGAGAAAGGAAGAGAGAAAGAGAGAGAAAGGAAAAGAGAAAGAGAGAGAGGTTTGATCCCTGGCACCACATATGGGACTCTGAGCACTGCCCGGGATCACCCATGAGCACAGAACCATGAATAAGCTCAGAGCACCGCTAGGTGTGACCCCCAACCCCAAATAGAAGACAAAGAAGAGCTAGAAACCGTTCGGATTCTAGAGCATGGCTTCTTGCACGAGGCAGGAAGCCCGCCACCATCTTGCACCCTACACAACACTCTGACCCCCAAGTATGCACATGAAGCTTAGACTCATCGCCTGCCCACTGTCAAGCAGGTGATTATATGTGTTATCAGATGTCTATGGGGTGCTCCCACTTCGAGCAAGAGTGTGCAATCACTTGTCTATGACCCTCCATCTCGGGTAATTGCATGTGTATGGTCCTGTTTCCATGTGTTCTGCCTCTCCCATTGTCAGGCATGATTGTACATGTGTAGTCATGTGCCTCCGGGCTCACCCTCTTTCCATGTCAGGCAGGTGATTGGATGTCTGTAGTCACGTGTCTGTGGGGTCCCGCCTCCCTTCCATTGTCAGGCAGGGGATTGGATGTGTGTGGTCACTTGTCTCTGGGGCCCAGCCTCTCTCCCACTGTCAGGTTGGTGATTGGATGTGCACAGTCAAGTCTCTGGGTGTCAGGTGCAGCGTTCCCCTGTCTCCATGTAGGGCTTCCCAGGGGTCCGGCACCAGGCCCTTCCCTGCAGCCCTTTGTTCTGAGCCAGCCCTGCTGGCCAGGAGGAGCCCATGCAGGCCTCTGGGCCTTCTCTGATGCCCTCTGACAGTGGGTGGGGAGGAACTGTGCGGAGGCTGTGGGGTTCTTGCTGATACTTGCGAAGGAACCGTGGACTGTGCTGGTCATGGAGGATGGATGTGGGGTGCAGGGGCTACACCGGGCAGTGCTGGGACCCAGAATGTCGTGTTCAGACCCCACACTGAGGTCCATGTCCAGGGCTGGCCCAGTAGTAGGGACTGGGGCACAGGTGAGGTCAGGAGTTCCTTTCAGGAAGATGCTGTTGTGTTTTTGTTTGGTTTTTGGGCCACACACTGAGGCCCATGTCCAGGGCTGGCCCAGCAGTAGGGACTGGGGCACAGGTGAGGTCAGGAGTTCCTTTCAGGAAGATGCTGTTGTGTTTTTGTTTGGTTTTTGGGCCATACCTGGTGAGGCTCAGGGGTCACTGTCCTGGTAGGGGGGGCCACTCCAACCAGTTCTGACTCTGAGAAGTTTCCTCTAGGGAATTTTCTTTTTCCAGTGGGAAGATTTCTCTCCCTCTCCCACTCTCTCCCCCTCCCTCCGCATGTCTCCTCTCATTCTCCCTCTCTTCTCTTTCTAGCCCCTTTTTTCTCTTTCTCTCCTCTCTCTTCCTCTTTTCTATCTCCTCTCCCTCTCTTTCACCCCCTCACCACACAAACTGTTTGCACGCCCTGGCTGCTCTTACCCACTAGATGGCGCCAAAGGTCCACGGAAGCGTCTGGCCCCTTCACGGCCCGGCAAAGGTCCTGCCAGACATTAATCCCACCTGCAGGCAAGTCCTTAATGTATCCTAGTGATACGCCGGATATTTTCTTTCTTCCCGGGAAATAAAATTTCTGTTTCAATGGAGAAGGATGTTCCTTAGCAGCTAAAATGTGGTAATGTGGAATCTCGTTCCTGAGAACCAGCCAGCTCAGCCGAATGGGCGCTGACCAGGGCACCTGGCAGCAGAGTGCAATTCATGGGGTGCAGGGTGTGTGTGTGTGTGTGTGTGTGTGTGTGTGTGTGTGTGTGTGTGTGTGTGTTGGAGCAGCTGCAGAGGGAGGAGGGAGCCAGCGCTTGGCAGAACCGGTTCTCTCTGCAAGAAGACTTAGGTCTGCAGGTCAGAGAAGGCGCCCAGAAAGGCTCCTGCTTTTTGGAGGGAGTCAGACGCCAAGCACACTTCCCAAGGGGCTCACACTGTCCATGTCCTGAGTTTTGCTGCTTCCCGTCAGGAGGTTGCAGGTTGCAAGTTCAGGGCCCAAGCAGAATCGCCTTCTCCCGGATCAGGGATGGCCCTGCAACTTATTTTCTCTCTGTCATTGCAAGTCTCAGTGTCTGAATTATAGGACAAGGGGGCTTTTATGGGCTCACCTAGGAATATTGCTCTCTCTCTCTCTCTCTCTCTCTCTTTCTTTCTTTAATTAATTTATTTTGTGTTTTGGGCCTCACCTAGCGGCTCTAGGGTTACTCCTGGCTTTAAGATCAGGAATTACTCCCGGCAGGCTTGGGGAGTCATATGGGATGCCGAGACTGAACCCAACAACCCAGCTTGGCTACGTGCAAGGACCCCCCCTGCCATCGCCCCGTGCTATCGCTCCTGTCCCCCCTTTTGGTTTTGGGGGCACACCGGATCATGTTCGGAGCCAGGGCTCATTCCTGCTATCCATCCTGCTGTACAATTTCTCGGCTCCTGAGGATCATTTCTTGTTTCTCACGCGCAGAGTGGACATGGAGTAAATCCCACCCAGGCCTCACTCCTGTCGCTGAATTGGGGTTTGGCTCACAGCTGCTCCTATGGTAAATTTCCAGCACCCTGCTCTTCTGGGGCTGGGGCCGTGCGTTCCCCCCATCACACCCCCTTTGGGGTGGGGATGGAGTCTCCTTGTGGCCCAGGTTGGTGCTCTCTTGCTTGTGAGCTTGTGCAGGCATGTAAGGTGGCTGCTGGGGTCCCCATCACCAGACGGGGTGGGGGAGAGATATTTCTGCCACATTTCAAAGAATCAAGCTGACAAGGGCCAGAGAGGTAGCACAGAGCTGTTAGGCACATAGCCCACCCCGTAGGATCCCTGGCATCTATTAGGGTTTCCTGAGCTCCGGAGTCAGCCCGCCCCAAGGAACCCCTAGGGAGGCCCTCAAGTGTGGGACGGGGCGGGGCGGGGCGGGCACCTGCCAGGGTGACTTTTTCTCCCCTAGACCCTGGCTGCCACTTGGTGCTAGACTGGACTCTCAAATGCATACGGGTGGAACCAGCCCGAGAAGGGACGGAGGGGAGCCTGGGCGCCCCGATAGGCCGCTCCCGAGTCCGTCAGTCCATGCACGAAGTCTCGGGGCAGCTGGTGCAACCCTGCAGGCTCGGTAGGCCGGCCGTAGGGCACCGCGGGAAAAATGGACGCGGGGCGGGCGGAATCAGATGCGGAAGTGGGCTGAGCCTTAGCGACATCTACCAATCAGGGAAGGGCTGGTTTTGAGTGGGCGGGCACGCTGGCTCAGCTGTGCACGCCGATTGGCTAGCGTAGCTGTCCATCATCTGTCCCGATCCGCCCGTCAGTGGTACCCGGCGGCCTGGCGGAAATTGCAGCGGCCGCTCAGGCCTCTCGACCTCCCACAGGCCCCGACGGCCGCGAGCGCCCGACGCTTATGGTCCCCGATTGTCCTTTCCTCGGGACACGAGGTCTCCGAGCCTGCTGGCTGGGCCCTGGATAGAGACTGGCCTTCCTGGGGGGTCTGGAGTCCGAGTTAATTTTTTTTAAAGTTCCCCCTCGACTCCCGCTTAATTTGGCCATATTCGGTGATGCTCAGTGCTTTCTCCTGGCTCTGCACTCGGATCATTCCTGCTGTGATCAAGGGACCATATGGGATGCTGGGGATTGAATTTGGGTTTGCTGTGTGCTAGACCAATGCCCTCCCCTTGTGCTATAGTTCTGGCCCCTGATTAGTTATTTTAAAAAGTCTCTGTTTTTGGTTTGCAGTCATACCCAGGGATGATCAGGGCTCACTCCCGGCTCTGCACTCGGATCAGATCATGCCTGAAGGTGTTCAGGGGACCATATGGGGTGCTGGGTTAACTGTACGAAAGGCAAACACCCTTCTCGCCTTCCCCACTGTAATCCTTGTCTGGACCTGAGCCCCACTTACATTGGAATGCCCTGTCACCCATAAACTCACCAGGAGCCTGCTGTTCTCCCTTAGAACACACTTCCTAAATGCAAGTTACTCCAGCCTGGCGAACTTCCTTCCAGGACCCCTCCCTGTCTCCCACCCCAACCCTGCTAGCCTTTTGATGTGGTCTTTGTGCTCCCATTGGGGCATGCGGAGCACCCTGCAGCTAAGATTGCCCCTGAAAGACACAGGCAGGCCACGACACCCCCTTCAGGAGAACTTAGGGGCCTGTGAACAGGACAATTTAGGGTTGGGTGCACAGGGCCTTGGGCCAGGGCTCTGGCCCCTGGATGTTGCCCGGGTCCTTCCTCTGTAGCCTTAGCTCACTCCGGGCCCCAAAGCCCAGTGAGGACACTGTGGATTCCTCCTCCGGAAGCCCAGATCTGCGTTGGGCACTGTCATTGCCTTCGAACCTTGGTGGATTCCTCTAACTCAGAAACTCGATTCTTCTGGGTTACATTATGGTGTTTCTGCTTTCAGCTGAAGAGCACCAGCTGCGACCACGTAAATCTTCTAGTTCTCCTGCTCCTTGAATAGAACTTGCCTTCCATGGCGATGGTGATGGTTGTGGTGATGGTGTGGTGTGGTGTGGTGTGTGTGTGTGTGTGTGTGTGTGTGTGCGTGTTGTGTACTCAATTATCCAGTGTACACAAGAGGGTCTTGCAAATAGTTGTTGCCCAATAAAGGGTTGTTTAGTAAATAGAGAAACCCTGTATAGGGGCTGGGCCATACTTGTGGGGCTCAGGGACTACTCCTGATTCTGTGCTGAGGAGTGATCCTTGGAGGTGTTTGAGGGACTCTATGCAGTGCTCGGGGTTTAGACCAGGGTAGACTGCATGCCAGGTAAGTGCCCTATCCACTGTCCTATCTCTCTGACCCCATAAAAACTTATTCTTGGGTGCTTGTCCAAGAATGATGAGAAGGGGTAGGGTGCCCTGTTGCAGAATGATGATTTCTTTATGTTTATTTGGGGGGCATGCTTAGGGGCTATTCCTGGCTCAGTGTTCTGGGATCACTTCTGTCAGGTCTTGGGGAATTTGTGTGGTGCTGGGAATTTGAACCCAGGTTAGCTGCATGCAAAACTAGCACCTTAGTTCCACAACTATCCTCTGGCTCCAATGATTGATTTATGTTGTGAGCTTCTGGGTTCTGCAGTATTTAGGATTTGGGGTGTGTGTGTGTGTGTGTGTGTGTGTGTGTGTGTGTGTGTGTGGGCTCTTAGTGCATTTAGACAATGACAATCTCTTATCTCCAGGACCATGCTGACCTCATTCTTGGTGGATCAGCTGGAAAGCCAATTGTGCTGTTAATTTGGGGATCCATTATATGTGACATTTCTGGTCTGGTGAAAGGTGAGGGGCCAAGGGAGAATTGAAGGAGCTGGTGAACCGCTGTGTCTTTATTTCCATTTAAAAATTAGCTGCCACAGGGGTTGCCCTGAGCTCTCACCCTCATTTCAGGAGACCTGGTCTCTTCTGTGTCCTCGAAAACTGCTACTTCTTGTAGAGACAAAGGGCAGGCAGGACTTAGACCCACAGGATCTCCGCATTCCCAGACAGCAGAGAGGTAAGGAGTCTTGAGAAGCCCACTTCAGCACGTTTCTGAAATGAACCAAGAAGTGAAGAGCTCACTGGAAAAGCGGCCCCTTCCTTCTCCCTCCTCCCTCCCTCCCTCTCTTCCTTCCCTTCCTTTTCCAGATCACTGAATTGTGGTGCTGCATTTCCTTGGGTCAGTTTTGCCGTCAGTCTGAGTGGGGTCCAGGCTGAGACAGGAGGAACCTGGAGAGATTCCCAGCAGCAGTTTTCTGACTCAGAGGGTCAGAGGTATAGGGGGTCCAACTGGTCCCATATCCCACACAGGTACATGTGGTCTCCTGAGCACTGCTAGGTGTGGTCCTGGAGACCCTCAAGCACCCCTGAGGCCCCCAAACATCACTTGGGAGGCCCCTTGGAAATTTTTTGGGAAAGTGGTTTTTCTCAATCAGGGCTCAGGAAGTCTGGGGGTTCTGCAGGATTCTTGGCTAGCTGGGCACTGATACCTGGGCCACTCATGTCAGTGCCCTGGAGGACCATCTGGAGCTGGGAACTAAGCCTGTGAGTGCCCTAAGCTTCCTGATCACTGTGCTGTATGATCTGTTGACACTTAGAGTCTTTTTTAAATTAATTAATTAATTAATTAATTTTAACACTGATTTACCAAGTTGTTCATAATCCAGTTGTTTCCAGCATTAAATGTTCCAACATCAGTAAAGGGACAGAAACAGTCTCAGCCACACCCAACCCACATAGACTAAGACCAAGGACTTTGTGGGTGTAGCCCCCTTCACCCTTGTGAATCTCTGCTATCTGGGTTTGATGCGCTGGGAGTGAGCTTGTGAGGATTGAGTTACCCAGCACGGGGGCTGCTGGATGGTCCCCTGTGTGTCTTTCCTAGCTCAGTCCGGCTTAGCGCTGCTGTGTAGCCGAGGTGCAGAATACAGTTCACACAGGCATTTAACCTCTTTTAAGCAGCTCGGTGTGGCTGGATCTCAAAACAAGGCTGGAGCCTTTCCTCGCTCATTATCACCTTGAAAACATCTTGTCACTAAGGAAGGAGTGTGGTGGTGGTGGGGGGGGCGGGAGGAGGGGGCCTGTATTCCTGGTTCCCCAGAGCACTGGGGGTGGCAGAAGGTGCCTGGCGCTCTAAATACTTCCCTGTTCGCATAGAAACAGGATTTTTCAGATGCTCGGCTGGCCACTTCTTGGCAAAGGGAAGGGAAGAATAGTTTCCCTAGGGGTTCTATGAGCCTGGATTCATTCCATTCACTGGTTTCAAAGGAAAATTTCTCCCTGAAAGACTCAGCAGGGGAGGGGTCGGCTGAGATGGAGAGAGGGGGGCGAGGGGGTAGGAGACAGAAGGTAGAGCGCAAGGGGGAGCCCTGACCTATGACTGGGGGGGGATGGGAGTGCAGGGGAGGAGGCCCCCCTTCTGCACCAGGGGGGCTGAGACACTTGCCTCAGTTTCCTCCAGGTGCCTTTGCTACCCAGAACTGAGCTGTGTAGACAATTCTCATCATATTTCAAATCCATCATTGATTTTCACGCTTCTCAACTTTCCTCTTTCTCCTTGAGGGCTTTCACCAAGTCAAAGCTCAAGGACAGACATACAGACCAGGTAGCAGTACCACCATTGGGTTCAGACTGCCTCCCCATCAATACCCTTTATGGATCCGAAGAGAGGGATCAAAGGACTGAGGTACCTGCCTTGCCCAGTGGATCCCCAGCACAGCTGAGTCCATGCTTGAGCATTGAACCAGTTGGTCGAGTAGAACCAGGAGTAGCCCCTGAACATTGCTTGCGAGACCACCTCATCCCCATAAAAGATATTCCCTCCTCCTGCTTGAGATCTTTAAGTCTAAACAAACAAACAAACAAACAAACAAAAAAAACAATGGGAGGCAGAAATGGGAGCCATAGTACAGCAGCTAAGGCACTTGCCTTGTCCATGACTGACCTGGATTTTATTCCTGACATTCCATATGGTGCCCTAAGCTCCTCCAGGAATGATTTTTTTTTTTTTTTTTTTGGTTTTTGGGCCACACCCGGCAGTGCTCAGGGGTTACTCCTGGCTGTCTGCTCAGAAATAGCTTCTGGCAGGCACGGGGGACCATACGGGACACCGGGATTTGAACCAACCACCTTTGGTCCTGGATCGGCTGCTTGCAAGGCAAACACCACTGTGCTATCTCTCCGGGCCCCAGGAATGATTTCTATGCTGAGAGGTAGGAGTAAGCCCTGAGCACCATCGGCTGGTGTGGCCCCAAAAGCACTAGACAAAAATCTTGATGCAATCCTTGTGTCATTGCTATCTTAGTTTCAGAATTTTGATGTTCTAATCAATCGTTGAACATCTTGATTAATCTCTTTCCATCCAGCCAGATTTCCTGGCTGCAGTGCTCAGTCACCATCCTGGGACATGGCTCAGTGTTGCGGCAGGAACTTGGCAGTCATGGAATGACCACAAGTTCTTTGGCTCAATTTAGAGAGGACATGGGGGTTTCACAGAATCCTAGTGACCACTGATTCTAGGCCAATGGCCTTTTGGCTTCTCATTTCCAAAGGTGAGGTTCTCAATCAACGTACTGCTCCTTTCAGAAATGCGAGAGCAGAGGTCAGTGCGAGGGCATATTCCCTCCGTGAAGTGGTTCCCACATTTTAATGAGCTTCTTGAGCACTTAGAAAACAACACTGAACAAATCCCAAACTAGACTTCTCTGCCCCCAAACCAGAGATCTCAGTCCAGGTGGAAATTGGGAATTTGTGAGTCAGGCCTGTAAAATCTGAGCCTCGCTTTTGAGCATTTTTCTTTCTTTTTCTTTCTTTCTTTCTTTTCTTTCTTTCTTTCTTTTTTCTTTCTTTCTTTCTTTCTTTCTTTCTTTCTTTCTTTTCTTTCTTTCTTTCTTTTTTCTTCTTTCTTTTTTCTTTTTTCTTTCTTTCTTTTTTCTTTTTTCTTTTCTTTTTTTCTTTTTTCTTCTTTTCTTTCTTTCTTCTTCTTTCTTCCTTTCTTTCTTCTTTCTTTTTTTCTTCTTTCCTTCCTTTCTTTTCTTTCTTCTTTCTTTCTTTCTTTCTTCTTTCTTTCTTCCTTCCTTCCTTCCTTCCTTCCTTCCTTCCTTCCTTCCTTCCTTCCTCCTTCCTTCCTCCTCCTTCCTTCCTTCCTTCCTTCCTTCCTTCCTTCCTTCCTTCCTTCCTTCCTTCCTTCCTTCCTTCCTTCCTTCCTTCCTTCCTTTCTTCTTTTTTTTTTTTTTTGGTGGTTTTTGGGTCACACCCGGCAGTGCTCAGGGATTATTCCTGGCTCCAGGCTCAGAAATTGTTCCTGGCAGGCACGGGGGACCATATGGGACGCCGGGATTCGAACCGATGACCTCCTGCATGAAAGGCAAACGCCTTACCTCCCATGCTATCTCTCCGGCCCTTCTTTTTTTTTTTTAAAGAGGAAAGTGTCTAGTAGGTCTCCTTGGTAGAGGCGCTCACAAGGAGACAGTCCTGTCTCCCCAGGATCTAGGTTGGAGCAGTGATACTAAAGGTACAGATGTTGCCTCAAACTGATGCAAAAGAGCCTTTTGGGTACAAAAAGTATTTTACCAGCAACCAGATAGCCAGAGAGACTCTCCCATCCCATAAAATCAGTGTAAGTCAGTGCCATGTGACCACCCAACTTGCTAATTGATTTCTGATATCAATGGACATGTCATGGAAACAGGGCAGGAGAACCTTGTGCTGTGTCTTGGTCAGACACTGCCTGTGCAAGTTCATAAGTCCAACTATTGAATTTAAAGGTGTATAATTTGAGTCCTTGCATGCCCAGGGGAGAATGGAAATAACAGCAATCAACCAGCATACTCTCATAAAAATTGCTTATAAAACCAAATGAAATTTCCCAAAGTGTCACTTTTCCCCCCAAACCATCTACCCCTTTCTGACAAATATGCTCCTACACTCATTTGGGGAACCTACCCTGCACCATCTCAGACATGCCACTAGTTTGGCATGTCTCATTCGTGGCTTCTAGCAGGGTTTCTACTGCTGTGGCACGCTGAAAGATGTTCAGAATGTTATGGAAGGCATCCCATGCAAGAAATCCCTAGGAGCAAGGACACTGAACTGTAGCTCTCAGTCCAGGGCACTAGTGGAAGGCAAATGGGCAGGGAAAGCTGGCGCACAGGAGAAGGCTACAGAGCCCCCTGGGCTTTGGTTTTAGCCCTATTCCCTGGACCAAAGTGGGATTGGCTGCATGCAGGGCCAATGCCTTATCCCCATGTTACTTCTCTGCTCCTCTCTTTTCTGGAACACTGCTCCCTTCTATCTCTTTCATGTACTTTTCTAGACCAGCCTTTCTAGCCCTTTCTTTGCCTTCCTCCCTGCATGAGCTTACCCACAAAGGCAGGTAATCCAGGGGAGTTTGCTGCTCTCTGTGTGACTGGCCTTTCTTCCTGGGGACAGATGGGCAAATCTTCATGGGGGCATTTGTATATCCTGGTCTCCTAACTCCCGATATCTTTGGGTATATGCTCCATCCAGCTGCCCTAGAGCCCATGCACCACTCCCATGCCCTGCAGAAGTACAGTTTGATTTATCTCTTTTTTCCAGGAGCTACAAAATAAAGCTATTCCAGCCAAGGAATAAATGAGCATGGATAACAAAATGGTACAAAAAATAGAATTTAAATATAACTGATTAGCATTTCTGTAGAGTACCCTGGAAACAGGCTGATGAGGGATTGCTGGAACAAGTCTCATTTCTGAGCACTTGTTGACCAGCCAAGTTTCCTCAGCAGAGACCATGGTAGCTGTACATTCACCAGTCATTCCTCCATCATCCATTGCCCAGTGTAATGAGAAACTGAGCTTGTCAGCACCAACACCAAGAAGGAAGCAACAGGTCTCTGTGAAAACCTGTTTCTGGCAGTGATATGTTCATCCCTTTTGGGATGCCGGTTGCTCTGGTCCCATCTTTGGGCTGTGGACTAGATGCACACAGAGGTTTCTGCAGGGACAGCAAGTGCCTGGCACTGAGCTGGGCAAGGAGACCTGGCAGGAACTTAGCTCAGCCTCCCCCTGTGGGTACAGTCTATTGAGAATGGACAGGGCAGCTTCATGATCTCATCTGTGGCTTCCAGCAGTTTCTATTGCTGTGACACCCTGAAAGATGTTCAGAATGTTCTGGAAGGTATCCCATGCAAGAACCTTTATCCTCCAATCTTTGGAGATTCTTTCACTGGGAAGATGAAGCTTGTCCTCCCCCGAGTCATGAAGTAGTTTAGCTCATATTCTGGGTGTGCTACACCGCTAGAGTTGCTGTAATCCAATGTTATTTTCTTATTCTGACTGGTAATGAGGAGTTGGTCCACTCCGTCTTCAGTAAGCTTGGATATTATTAGTAGGGTGTCAACTTCTAGAAAACAGACCAGAAATTAAGTCCTCAGAAAGTTAAGCATTTCCTGTCCGCCTCCCAAGCCCCAATTGATGATGAAGCATTGTTTTTGAGGAAGAATCCTGCATTTCCAATAATTTGAATGTTGCCTTCTGGGTCCAGGAATTTTTGTTTGTTTTGTTTTGTTTTGTTTTGTTTTGTTTTGGTGTGTGTGTGTGTGTGTATGTGTGTGTGTGTGTGAGTGTGTGTGTGTGTGTGTGTGTGTGTGTGTGTATGTGTTAGAACTTTGGAAAATGCAGCTTTATGAAGAGAAACCTACCCTGAGTGAACCCCTGGTGTCCCAGGCACCCTAAGTGTTGATGACAGAGTTGCATTGCCATCAAGTGGGTGGTAGCTCTCTTTGCTGCTACCCCTCCCAATTTGTGGGTCGAAGGAAGCATTGATGATGGTGCTTTAGAGGCTTTTGCATTGTTCATCTCTGAGTAATAAATTTGGCTGCCACAAGCAGGTCACAGGACCCAAAGCTGGGAGAGCATTCCCCCTGGATCAGCTGTAACAGCAGCGATATCTGGGACACTGTCTTGGGAAGAAGAGTGAATGTGTCCTTGCTGGGAGAGTGGGTCATGATCTCATTGACAATCAGACCGGCATTTGATCATCCATTTCTTTTATCTGGGCCCAGACTAAGGCAGAGGGAGGGATCAAGGCTCACCACTCTGAACTGCTAATTCAGGAGAATTAAGAACACTCTAAGCAATTGCATTTATTTATTTATTTATTTATTTATTTATTTATTTATTTATTTATTTATTTATTTATTTAGGTTTTTGGGTTACAACTGGTGGCTCTCAGGGGTTATTCCTGGCTCTGAGCTCAGAAATCATTCCTGGCAGGCTCGGGGAGACCATATGGGATGCCGGGATTCAAACCACCGGATTGGCTGCGTGCAAGGCAAAAAATGCCCTACCGCTGTGCTATCTCTCCTGCCCCCCTCTGAGCAATTTTAATCCCCGATATTTCAGCTCATCTTTCCCTTATCATAAAATACAGTTAAACAACGTGAGATTGTTTGATGCAATTCCTGTTTCCCAGGGAAGACTTTGGGTTCTAACCGATGCTACTTATGTGAAAAAGAAATCACTACCTGGAAACCAACACAGGGACAAATAGATGAAATACTGTGTTGGGAGGGGTAATTCATTGTCTCTGGCTACCTTAACGCTGCAGCAATTAAGTAGATGATTTCCCTAACGTGAACCAAAGCTCCCTTCACACTAAAACAATTAATTGCACGGTGGCTGGCTGTGGCTCCATCATTTTTCCTGCTCTTCACTCTGTCCTCAGCCTTGGCTCTGGGCTCTCAGCATCCTCTGCAGCAGCAGAGATTGTTAAAGCTCAACTGCCTAGCAAGGAGCTCGAGTGGGCACCTTCTAATCACCCAATTCCATGGCACCAAGCCCCCTTTATTCTGTGGGGCTGTGAAAGCCGAGGTGTCTTTCAGCAGACCTCCCCTCCTTGTGAGGTATTCACCGCTCTCTTTATCATAAGATTGGAAAGCAGTTTCTCTCCACGGCCCATGCACACCGATGCCAGAGCTCCAAAGGGCTGCTACAGTCATTAAGTGATTTCCAATTAGTTAATCGGTTTCCCAGGCAGCTTCTCTCTAAACTGCGCCTTAAATGAAAAGCAGAACCATTCATTCTGGAAGGGAGGGCAATCCTGAGCCTCTAGGCCTATTCTTGAGCGCACAGGCAGCCGAACACGCTCTGGAAGAGTGTTCAAGGGCCCGGTAATCCTCATGCCATTAAGCAAATCTGGTGGTAGGGTTGGTTCTATTTACCAGAGCTTGGAGCCACCAACTCAGGAAGATGGGTCTGGGGATCATCAAGAATCAAGAGTGGTGGATGGGGCCGGAGAGATAGCATGGAGGTAAGGCATTTGCCTTTCATGCAGGAGGTCATCGGTTCGAATCCCGGCACCCCATATGGTCCCCTGTGCCTGCCAGGAGCAATTTCTGAGCCTAGAGCCAGGAATAACCCCTGAGCACTGCTGGGTGTGACCCAAAAACCACAAAAAAAAAAAAAAAAAAAAAAAAAAGAATCAAGAGTGGTGGCTGGGGGGCGGGCACCAAGAGTCAAGAGGATGAGACTTGGAGTTAATAGGAGTCAAGAGAGTGGAACTGGAGGTCACCGGAAGTCAGAGCTAGAAATCATTGGAAATCTGGTGGTTACAGGAAATCAGGAGGATAGATTCAGAGTATTTTTCAGGAGGGTTTCCGGTTCAGCTATAGAAGCTTCCGGGTCATCATGGCTATTGCTCTGGGGGTCTGTGGGGAGGGGCGCCTCCCTGAGCAGGGGACAAAGATCTGGAAATGGTCCTCTTGAGATTTGGCATATGGGCTGATGAGGTCAAGGGTAAAAGAGCTGATGGCTTTGCTTAGGGCCCTAGAACAATCTCTCCCAAGTGTGTAAGATCCCTATCCTCCCTCTCCCACTCTCCCTAGGTGCTGGAAACATTTGGGACTGGTAGAAGCCTTGGGTGCAGTTGTTTGCTTTAAGAAGGTAGCTTTTCATGGTCTTGAGTTTTTGTTTTTGTTTTCCAAAAGAGGCGACAGTAGCTCAGATAAATTTGAGAACTTTTGGGCTAGTCATACCACCTTCAATCAGTAGGTATTTCTGTTACTATACTATTACTATTATTGCTTTTTGGGTCACACCCATCGGTGCTCAGGACTTACTCCTGTCTCTTTGCTCAGGGGCCACCCCTGGTGGTGCTCAGGGGTTCATATGGTATTAGGGATTGAACTCAGGTCAGCTGTTGTAAGGCAAGTTCCTTACCTGTTGTATTATTTCTCCTATCCTTAACTCATATTTCTTTAACTAAAATTTTTTTTATTTAAAATAATATTTTTTATTTAAGTAGAGAACTGGGATTTATAAAGTTACTGATAAGTGATAATAGTTCAATCCCACTACAAGATTCAACTACCCTCACTAGTGCTTCTATACTCCATTCCCACCCTATACCACCCTGCTGCCTGCCCCTTTGACAGGCACATTATAAGATTCATTGAATGCAGCTTAGACCTCATGTATTCTATGTTGTTGATTCTGTGCTTTAGTTGTATAGCTACACCATTCTCACATCACCAGTATAACTGAAGCCCTGGATCTTGCTCCCCCATTACTTTCTTTTCTAATTCTCTTCCTACCCCCTTGATTTTTTTCCTTTTCTGTCCTCTTCCCGAAGCCTGGGGTCAGTGCTGATGTAGGCATTAATTTCCAATTAGATGCTGATCTAGGCATCCCTCTTTTACTACACTACATTTCATTATCCAGTTACTTTATATACCACTGAGATCATCTTGTGTTTGTCTTTTTTTCTGTTTTCTTTACTCAATTTGATACTTTCCAGGCCAACCACGTTGCAGCAAATTGTGTTATTTAATTATTATTTAATTTGCAGCTGCATAGTATTCCATTGCACGCACATGTATATATATACATATATATACATATAGCATATCTTCATAATCCATTCATCTGTTATTGGACACTTAGGTTGATTCCACATCAGAGCTGTTGTACTCATTGTAGCAATGAATAATGATGTGAATACGTCCTTTTGAATAAATAGTTTAAGTCTTGGGGTAGATGATGAAAAGTGGAATTGCAGAGTCACATGCAATTCATTTATAAATTTGCTGAGATTTTTCATAGGGGTTGAAGCAGACAACATTTACACCAGCAGAGGAAGAGAGTTTCTTTGTCACCATATCCTCAACAGCACAGATTGTTCCTACTATTTTTGAAATGTACCATTCTCACTGGTGTGAGATGATATCTCATTGTTGTATTGATTTGGATTTACTTAATGATAAGTGATGTTGTGTATTTTTCATGTGCCTGTTGGCAATCTGTCCTTTTTTGAAAGGTTTCTGTTCATTTCCTCTCCCCACTCTTTGATAGTGTTTTTGAAATTTTTTGGTTGATCTCTGTGAATTACATATCCTGAATATCAAGCCGTAACCTGATGTGTTGATGCAAATTTTTTCCCATTCAGTTAGCTGTCTTTTAGTTTTAGCACGTAGTCCTATCAGTTTAATCATTTTGTGTTTTGGGCCCCACCCAGTGATGCTCAGGGGTTACTTCTGACTCTTCACTCAGGAATCACTCCTGGGAGTACCTGTGGGGTTATATGGGATACTGGGGATTGAATCCAGGTTGACGACATGTAAAGCAAGTACCTTATCAACTGAATTATCTCTTTTCATTTTGTTACCTTAACCAGTAGTATCAGATCACTGAAGATACCTTTAAGGTCTTGAAGTGTTCTGTCCATATTTTCTCCAATATACTTTGTCGTTTCTGGTTAGATCTCAAGGTCTTTAGATCAACTTTGAATTGACTTTTGTGTAAGGAGAGAGATATGGATCCAACTTTATTACATTTTTTGAGTCGTGTTTAGGCTCTGCACTCAGAAATCACTACTGGTGGTCTTCAAAGACTATGTGGGATACCAGGAATTGAACCCAGCTCAGTTGTCTGCAAGGAGAGTATTCTACATGCTATACTATCTCTCCTTCCTCCCCTCTTTTTATTAAAAATAATGTTATTTCTAATTCCAGGGCTTCTAATACTATGCTGAATAAAAGTGGAGACAGCAGACATTTATTGAATTAAGTCCTCAGGTTCCAATACCAAAACACTGGAGATATGTGGGTCTGGAATTGGATGGTGGTCTGAATGGAAAGAGAAAAGGATTTTTAGGAGTTTCCCCATGTACCCTAGAAAAGCAACCAGCTTCCAGGAGATCTGGAAATGTAATGGGCTACTTCCTCTCCAACTGAGATTTAATCTGAGGGAAAATGTCATACCTGGAAGGTGGGAACAGCTGGTCTCAACACCAATCCTACATTCAAAAGGTGCTACATTCAAAGTTGCTACATCCAAAGATGATTCCAACCAATGAGTAACAAGGCATATACTGAGTGAGATGGAAATGGATCAATCCCATAATCCCACAGACATCCTTGCCTTGTATCTGATCTGAGAGTCAGGGCTTTTAGTTTTCCACCATTAAGATGACATTGGCTGGGGGTTTGTTATAGATGACCATTACTATTTTTTTCTTTTTGGGTCACACCCTGTGATGCTCAGGGATTACTCCTGGCAATGAGCTCAGAAATTGCTCCTGTGCAGGGGACCATATGGGATGCTGGGGATTGAATCAAGGTTAGTCCTGGATGGGTTGCATGCAAAGAAAATTCTCTATTGCTGTGCTATTGCTCTGGCCTCGCAATTACTATTTTGAGGAAAGTTTTTTTTTTCTTTTTTTATTTAAACACCTTGATTACATACATGATTGTGTTTGGGTTTCAGTCATGTAAAGAACACCACCCATCACCAGTGCAACATTCCCATCACCAATGTCCCAAGTCTCCCTCCTCCCCACCCGACCCCCACCTGTACTCTAAACAGGCTCTCCATTTCCCTCATACATTCTCATTATTAGGACAGTTCAAAATGTAGTTATTTCTCTAACTAAACTCATCACTCTGTGGTGAGCTTCCTGAGATGAGCTGGAACTTCCAGCTCTTTTCTCTTTTGTGTCTGAAAATTATTATTGCAAGAATGTCTTTCATTTTTCTTAAAACCCATAGGTGAGTGAGACCATTCTGCGTTTTTCTCTCTCTCTCTGACTTATTTCACTCAGCATAATAGATTCCGTGTACATCCATGTATAGGAAAATTTTATGACTTCATCTCTCCTGACAGCTGCATAATATTCCATTGTGTATATGTACCACAGTTTCTTTAGCCATTCATCTGTTGAAGGGCATCTTGGTTGTTTCCAGAGTCTTGCTATGGTAAATAGTGCTGCAATGAATATAGGTGTAAGGAAGGGGTTTTTGTATTGTATTTTTGTGTTCCTAGGGTATATTCCTAGGAGTGGTATAGCTGGATCGTATGGGAGCTCGATTTCCAGTTTTTGGAGGAATCTCCATATCGCTTTCCATAAAGGTTGAACTAGACGGCATTCCCACCAGCAGTGGATGAGAGTTCCTTTCTCTCCACATCCCTGCCAACACTGTTTATTCTCATTCTTTGAGATGTGTGCCATTCTCTGTGGTGTGAGGTGGTATCTCATCGTTGTTTTGATTTGCATCTCCCTGATGATTAGTGATGTGGAGCATTTTTTCATGTGTCTTTTGGCCATTTGTATTTCTTCTTTGTCAAAGTGTCTGTTCATTTCTTCTCCCCATTTTTTGATGGGATTAGATTTTTTTTTCTTGTAAAGTTCTTGTCAGTGCCTTGTATATTTTGGAGATTAGCCTCTTATCTGATGGGTATTGGGTGAATAGTTTCTCCCACTCAGTGGGTGGCTCTTGTATCCTGGGCACTATTTCCTTTGAGGTGCAGAAGCTTCTCAGTTTAATATATTCCCATCTGTTAATCTCTGCTTTCACTTGCTTGGAGAGTGCAGTTTCCTCCTTGAAGATGCCTGTAATGTCCTGGAGTGTTTTGCCTCTGTGCTGTTCTATATATCTTATGGTTTTGGGGCTGATATCGAGGTCTTTAATCCATTTGGATTTTACCTTTGTACATGATGTTAGCTGGGGGTCTAAGTTCAATTTTTTGCAAGTGGCTATCCAATTGGGCCAACACCACTTGTTGAAGAGGCTTTCCCTGCTCCATTTAGGATTTCCTGCTCCTTTATCAAAACTTAGGTGATTGTATGTCTGGGGAACATTTTCTGAGTATTCAAGCCTATTCCACTGATCTGAGGGCCTGTCCTTATTCCAATACCATGCTGTTTTGATAACTATTGCTTTGTAGTACAGTTTAAAGTTGGGGAAAGTAATTCCTCCCATATTCTTTTTCCCAATGATTGCTTTAGCTATTCGAGGGTGTTTATTGTTCCAAATGAATTTCAAAAGTGCCTGATCCACTTCTTTGAAGAATGTTATGGGTATCTTTAGAGGGATAGCATTAAATCTGTATAATGCCTTGGGGAGTATTGCCATTTTGATGATGTTAGTCCTGCCAATCCATGAGCAGGGTATGCGTTTCCATTTCCGTGTGTCCTCTCTTATTTCTTGGAGCAGAGTTTTATAGTTTTCTTTGTATAGGTTCGGAAAGTTTTGATATCCCTATTTTGTTGAGTGTTTTTATGTTGAATGGATGTTGGATTTTGTCAAGAGCTTTCTTTGCATTGATTGATATGATCATATGATTTTTACTTTTCTTTTTATGAATTTTGTATATTTTATTAATTGATTTGCATTTGTTGAACTGTCCTTACATCCTTGATATGAATCCCATTTACTTGGATGTATTTTTTTTTTTTTGGCTATATTGTTAGATTTGGTTATTTAAGATTTTGTTAAGGATTTTTGCATTAATGCTTATTAGGGAGCTTGGTCTGATTGTTTCTTCCTGAAAATGTCCCTTTCTTTTTTGGGTATAAGTAAAATATTAGATTCATAGAAGGTAGTACGAAGAATGCTTAAGGAGTAAAGGCAGTAAATCTCTGAAGGTTTGGCCTGGAGAGATAGCACAGCAGTGTTTGCCTTGCAAGCAGCCAATCCAGGACCAAAGGTGGTTGGTTCAAATCCCGGTGTCCCATATGGTCTCCCATGCCTGCCAGGAGCTATTTCTGAGCAGACAGCCAGGAGTAACCCCTGAGTACTGCCGGGTGTGACCCCCCAAAAAATCTCTGAAGGTTTGATAGAACTCACTAGTGAACCCATCTGTACCAAGACTTTTTTCTTAGGGAAGATTCTTGTTTACTGCTTCAAATTCCTTACTTGGATTGTCCTCTTTAACTTTTCTGCTTTCTCCTTGTTCATCTTTGGGAGATTACATGACTCTATTCTTTTCTTCCTGGTTCTCCAGCTTGAGCATAAAGTTGTTGATAGTAATATTATTATATTTTAAATTTCTGGAGGGTCCATTGTAATTTCTCTCCTTTCATCTCTGATCCAATATTTTTGAACATTTTCTCCTTTTTTCCCTGTAAGTCTAGCTAAAGGTTTATCTATCTTGTTTATACTTTCAAAGAATCAACTTCTGGTTTCACTGATTCTTTAAATGTTCTTGATTTCTGCTCTTCTCTTCACTATTTCCCTTCTTCTACTACCTTTTGAATTCATATTTTCCTTCATCTTCTCATTCTCTCAAACACCATATCATTTCCTCTCTTGCAGTATTTCTTAACTCTACTGTGTATTACAATCTTCTAGAGATCTTGCCAGCATGCACATCTGAGATGCTGCCTTTTTTTTTTTTTTTTTTGGTTTTTGGGTCACACCCGGCAGTGCTCAGAGCCCCAGAGCTCAGAGCTCAGGGGTTACTCCTGGCTCTATGCTCAGAAATCGCTCCTGGCAGGCTCGGGAGATCATATGGGATGTCGGGATTCAAACCATCATCCTTCTGCATGCAAGGCAAACACCTAACCTCCATGCTATCTCTTTGACCCTGAAATGCTGCCTTTCTAACAGCCTCCCAGGTAGGGCTGCCACTTTTGGCATTTCTGCCCATACCTAGGCTATCCACACTCACACTACTGGCTAAATGCCTTTGGAACTCTTTCTAGGTTGACAAGGACTTTACAGCTCCTTCCAGGTTGCAGGCAGAGTGTTTCCTTGTCGTATTTGTGCATCACGTCCATCATTTGCAAATCCCAGGCATCTCTTTTTCTCCAAAGATAAAAATTGACCCACTCTCTCTATTTGGGCTTCTCAGAGTAAGGCATTTTTTTTTCTCAGTGTACTGCTCACACAGTTGGTGGTGAGGCCTCAAATACAAACATTTTGAGAAAGAGATTCATCTGGTTAGAAGGAGCTGGGGCTACTTACAAGGCAGATAATGTTCTGCAGCTTGCAGAATTGATGGAGAGAGGCATCAGGCTTCAGACTTCACCATTTTTCATCCTTTGAATGAAGTCTATCTTCTGAATTACATGAGCCAGGTGAAGCAGGGAAAGAGAGCAATGGTTCTGAAAACAAAAGCAGAGTTCTTATCTTTTAATACAGAAGAGACTGCCTGGGGATATTATTATTTGTGATTTATGGGGTGCATAGCAATATGACCGGTGTCTTACTAGAGCAGACAGAGGATTCTGACCCTGTGCCTTTGATGAACTCTTAAAGCTTCCCAGAAGCAAATTCCCACTGTAGCATCACTGCCACTTCATGAATCCACGGCTTAAAAAAATCACTTGGCCAGATTGTGTGGATACAGGTTTCTTTTTCTTTCCATGCCACCAATTCTGATTGGGTTTAAATTCCTTAAATTGGAGCTTGAAATGTTAGATAAGCATCAACTGTGAAAACACATGCCTAAGCTTTTAGGGGGGGGGTCAGCCCACAAGATGTATCCTCAGATTTTCCTGGTGGGTAGAACTAATTTAACCCCCATGCGGTTCCTCAAAAGGCCCGCTGTGGACGCCTTTTTCCCCTGTGTGGATGGTTGAGAAATTTCCAAAGAGACGCCTGGCATTACATTTTCAGCCTGTATTTGACTATCTCTCCTTTGTATATATCAGGCAAAATAATAGCCTCTATCAAATAATTTGGCTCAGAAATTCCAGCATCAAAGTTTATTTGAGAACCCCCTTTTCTGGATATAGTCATCCCTAAAAGCAAAGACAATTTTTCTCTCCTTTTCAAATATGTCCTTTGCAGCTGCAGTTTCTGGTAATCAAGGGCGTAACCAGAATTCAGATTTTGACTTTTGACCCTCCTTTAGAAATAGGGAAGCTCATTCCTGGGGATTTGGTACCTCCCTTCATTTAACCTCTAAAACAATAGAGTCCAGCCTAGAAAGACCAAGTTTCTAGATATTTCCTACTTCCTCCTAATCCTGGTTTTTGCATTTAAAGTAAGCTTGCAAGGAGTTACCTTGAGTTGTGTGACCTTCTCTCTTGTAATTTAGAATTTTTAGTCACACCCATTGCTTAGGTATTGTTATTGTTGTATAGGCTTTGTGATTACAATTATTCTTCACCTGTGGCTAAGTTTACCCCTATAAATCCCCCTGCTCAAAAATTAAACTTGTCGCACTCCTGCCAGAAATGTGTTGACCCCACATTCTCCGTGTGGTTTCGTTTATTTCATATTTCATATTCAGCCGCTCGTGCTCCCGCTTTCCTATCCTGCAGTGCTATGACCCACGAGAATTGCTGAGACGCAAGACGTCCACAGCAAGATTTCACTGACAAGATTGAACTCAGCAATGAATAAAACCAACTAAACAAAGCAGAGGAGACCAGAGTGTTCTTTGTAAGACTGGAGTGGAAAGACCCTTCTCTCTTTCTTCTGTCTTTCCCTTTATTCCATCTTCTGGATTAAAAATGTTTCTAAAAATTTAAGATCTATAGAAAAGTTGCAAAAATAGCATAAAGGATTTCTATATCAGAACTCAACTCTGGCCCAGTATATTATTTTTTGTTCTGTTTTGTTTTTGAGCTACACCCAGAAGTGCTCAGGGGCTACTCTTTTATTTATTTATTTATTTATTTATTCATTTGGTTTTTGGGCCACACCCGGCGGTGCTCAGGGGTTACTCCTGGCTGTCTGCTCAGAAATAGCTCCTGACAGGCACAGGGGACCATATGGGACACTGGGATTTGAACCAACCACCTTTGGTCCTGGATCGGCTGCTTGCAAGGCAAACGCCGCTGTGCTATCTCTCCAGGCCCTTATTTATTTATTTATTTATTTATTTATTTATTTATTTATTTTTATTGGTTTTTGGGTCACATCTGGCAGTGTTCAGGGGTTACTCCTGGCTGGGTGCTCAGAAATTGCTCCTGGCAGGTTTGGGGACCATATGGGATGTCGGGATTTGAACCACTGTCCTGGATTGTCTTGGCTACCTGCAAGGCAAACCACCCTACTGCTATGCTATTGCTTTGACCCCTCAAGGGGTTACTCTTGGCTCTGTGTTCAGAGGTCATTCCTGATAGTGCTCAGGGGATGAGGTTGAGGGGTTTGTGGGTAATCGGGTAGAAATGGGTTTTTAAGTGGTCCTGGAGGGAGAAACTTCTGCCCTCTCTTCCTTCTGCACATGGTAGGAATAGCCCCTGTGCTGGACATGACACATTAGGCCAAGGAGGGAGTGTTCTGGTCTATAAAGCATGAACAGGCTAAGTCTCTCTGGCTGTCAGAGTTGTGGTTTGTAAGGGTGACCCCAACTCATTACCCCATGGTAATGTGGCAGTGAGTGTTATGACAGTCTGCACCTTCCACCCACTGACCCACCAGGATACCTTCTAGAAGCACTGTGGGGTCTTCTCCCTAAGTAACTTAGAGGGGTTCAGTACATCTCAGTAGAAATGAGCTCCTAGTGCAGTAAGAAGGTCTGAGCAGCTTGGCCACTGATGATGTTGGATTGGTGGAGCTGTGTCATCATTTTCACCAGGACATAGAGACTCTCAGTCTCTTTCTGATGCTTGAATGCAGAGAGACCTTCCGAGATGGGATCCTGCTCTGTTCCTTAGTGGGAAGGAGCCTACTGGGTCAGTCCACTACATCTCTTATGATGCTCTGTGAATTTCTGCTCTGTATCGTTTTTCATCGATTAAAGAAGATTCTGGAAATCTGCACAATGAATCCAGATGGATTAGTGGTCCCTCTGAGCAGGAGCCAAACCCTCATCAAATAATCAAGCACTCTTCAAACAAACAACACTAAAAACCAAGCCCTTGAAGAGCCTCCATGTTGGAAACAGGACAAACGCGATGAAAGGAGAGATGTAGAATGAAAAATTATTGGATAAGAATCAATTGGAAGGGCCGGAGAGATAGCTTGGAGGTAATGCATTTGCCTTTCATGCAGAAGGACGGTGGTTCGAATCCCGGCATCCCATATGGTCCCCTGTGCCTGCCAGGGGCGACTTCTGAGCATAGAGCCAGTAGTAACCCCTGAGCGCTGCCAGGTGTGACCCCCCCCCCCAAACCAAACAAAAGAATCACATTAGGGTCAACTGGGAAAAATGGTATTGTTGTATTGTTGATATTTTTGTTCAAGTCAATGGCATTGATGATATTTTTGTTCAAGCCAAAGGTATTGTTGATATTTTTGTTCAAGCCAATGGTATTGTTAATATATATTACATATACATATAAATATAATATATATGTATATATATATCACCTGTTCTGTGACCTCCCTTAACCATATGCCCATCCTGTCACCTCCCTTAATCCTCACAGGTGTTCCATGGCATCCCTCATATTTTTTTTTTTTTGGCCTCACCTGGCAGCACTCAAAGGTTACTTCTTGGCCCTGTGCTCAGAAATCGCTCCTGGCTTGGGGGACCTTATGGGATGTTAGGGATCAAATCCGTGTCCGTCCTGGGTCAGCTCTGTTCAAGGCAAACACCCTACTGCTGTGCTAACACTCAGGCCCCTGGTATTGGTGATATTTTTGTTCAAGGTAGTGATGTAGCTTATGGCCCAGGGACACCTTACATGTGTGAGGCCCTGGGTTTGATCTACCCCCTGTTCCCTCACATACACAAAGAAAGAAAAGAGTCTTCAGACCATAAAGTTGCTGAGCAGAAGCGATGTGGCTATGTAAAGATCTGTCACTTCCCTCTCTCGTGTCCTTGGCGGCTGCTGGACTTACTGACAAGAAGGGTTCAGCAAAAAAAAGGTTTTCTCTCTTCCCCGGCACCAAGACTCATTTCCATAGATCTGACCTCCTCTTCTTTGGGGGCCTTACAAAGTGCTGTAGAGAACTTCATCCTCACAGGAGGACTGGGCTCTGGAATTAGTATCAAATGCAGTCATGGACGGCTTTGAGCCTGAACTGAAGACGAGATCAGAAAATCCCAACAGACTCCTGCCTAGGAATTCTTTTTTCCTTCACAGCCTCTCAGAACTTATTGTTTAGGTGGAGAGAGAATTTCCAATTTACCAATCATATAAAAGACCTAATTGATCTGTTCTGATTAAAATGATCAGGCACACCACAGCAGCCTTCCAGCACAGGTAAATACACCCCTTGTGTTTTGGAGACTGGAGTTTCCTGGGTACCAGTGGGAGGGCCAAGGAAACCAATCTCAGGATTCTTTGAAGCAGGAGGTGGCGTTAGATGGATGAAAAGCAAGTCCCAATGAATTATTTATCAGTTACTACGTGTGATAATTGTTCTTATTTATCATCCATCTAACTCCCTTGTTCTTCTGTCATGCTTTCAGTCTAGCCTTCCCCCGAGGTATGCTAGTTAAATCCATGCTGGAAGGTCAAGTCATCTTCACAGTTTTGACTCATAATGGAACCCTGATTGCCTCCTAATTGAAAATGGTGAATAAGGCCCTGTAGGAATGTGTATGATAGGTGCATTTCTGAAACAACATGGCTTGTTGCTTTCTAGCTCATCCTTCCCAGCCTTGGGAGTGATAGAGTTTTCAGTCATTTTGATGGTCTCTAGAATTCACCAGAAATACTGCCAAATTTTTTTCCCTAGGCAGAAAGGAGAGAAATAAAAAATCCACCTAAAATCAGCCACATGGCCAAATTTTCAGAAAAAGTAGAACTGTAAAATAGCAGTCCTTCTGCACTTCACTCTCACAGTGAATCCATTGGAGCTTAATTGTAATTATCCCCAGGTCTGGGCTAGGGTGGAATACTGATCGCTTCTCTCTGCGTCTCTCCAAGCCGGCCAGCACTCAGCCTTCTGCAGCGTTTTCTTTACTACATTTATTTCTACCCGAGGCTGCAATGGATCATTGGTCATGGACTATTTCTGGACTTGGTGCAGTGGGAGAAAAGAATTCCAGCATCTTTGTGCTGAATTCCTTTAAGAAGGGCTTGTGCTTTCTTAAAGGGGGCTGTGTCCACAGAAGACCCTGGTACTCCCTCACCCTGAAATATACCCAGGAGCTACATACCCTCATAAGAGTTTCCAAGCTGTGGGGCAGCCAGCAACAAACTCCTCACTACCCCCACCTTCTTAATCTGAGCACTAGTTTTAAGGATGATCCCAAGGTTAAGGCTCGAAGAAGACATTCTGATGCTCCCGTTCCTAGTGACACACAGCATCATGCAGTGTCCTGACTGCTTAGCTGGCTGCACTTATGTGGTTTTGCCTAACCTACACACCTGTTCTGTGACCTCCCCTAATCATATGCCCATTCTCTCAATCTCCCTTAGTCCTCACAGCTGTTCCGTGCACCCCTAAATTCACACACCTGTTGCGTGGCCTCCCTTAGTCCACATATCTGTTCTGTGGCCTCCCCTAACCTGCATGCCTATACCTCTATACAGGAGTAAGCCTGCTTGTCTCTAAGATCCGGGATCGTGTGGAAATCTGTCTGGGAGTGCCCATTTCCCCAGAGTGGCACCAGATCCACTCCAGTTTTCCTCTACTTTGCTCTCCCTCATACCCTGGGCTTTACTCAGACACAACTCACCTGCCTATTTGTGTCTACTAGGGGTAGACCCCTGCTCCCCTGTGTCACCAGGAGAGCTGAGTCTTCCTCAATCTCTGATCTCCATGAGCCTCAGAGCTGTCTCTGCTGCCTTCCTGAGAGTGGGGTGTAGACGGTTCATGTTGACCTTCCGACTGGAGAAGCTCTCTGATGCTCTGTGGCCTGATTTATTGTTGGGCCTGTCTTCCTGTCGCCCTCTGGGATTTAGTAGTTGGTGGGAATTTGGTTTATTCCAGTGAGGGAGAGAATTTTCCAAAGCCTCAGTTAGGGTCTTTTTTTTTTTTTTTTAAATACTTGTCTTTTACTTAACTAAAAGAACTGTGATTTACAAATTTATTGATGGTTGTTTTAGGCATATAATATTTCAATGCCAATCCTACCATCAGTCAGCTCTCATCACCAGACTCCCTCATCCCCAATTCCTTCCACTTAAACAGACACATCACGAAGTTCAAAGGTTGCAACTTAGATCTCATGTTTTCAGTGTTGCTGAGTCTGTGCTTTGGATGTAGTGCTGCATTCCTCTCCCACATTGCCAATATAATCCCAGTCCAGATTTCGGTCCCCCATTACTTCCTTTTCTTGCCTTCTTCCTTTCCACCTGGATTTTTTTCTTTCAGGGGCTGGGGTCTTGTTGAGGGTCAAGTCCTGGTGCTGATGGAGAGAGACATCGAGATATTAACATTGAGTTCAAGGCTCATGGATTTTTCTGGGGATCATTGCTTTAAGAGACCAACCGGGTTTGTAGGTGAACAGCAGGGAATATTCAAAGATATTGAAATCTCTTAGGGTATTGTTTGAACATCAGGAGGCAGGATCTCTGGGCACAACTCAGAACCCAGAGCCTCATTTCTTGCCCACCAGCCTCCCTGGTCCTCCCTGTAGCTGTGCTCACAGCTCACAGGGTGATCAGGAGTGTGTCCCTTCTCAGCTCACTGGCAGAGACTGACCACTGGGGCTTGTGAAAGCCTTTGCATCCTACAATCAGAAAACCATGGATGTTCCCAACCTGCTCCCTGAAATCAAACAAGAAGTTCCATTCATTCTCGCCTTTGCTCTGTTTTCCAACAACCTTGGTGTTTTTTGTTCTCTCTTTCCCAGACTACTGGTTCCTCAACATCCTGAATTCAGTGCCCATTTTGCAGCCTAACATCATCCAATTTAGGGGCTGAGGGCCAGCCTCCAATTTGCTGACACTATATAATTGGGTTCCCATTGTTTAACCCAGAATTGCTTAAATTGATCTGTCTACAGAACTTTTGTTTACTTCTGCTCTTCCACTTCTCCCCATGCAGGTCCTCTAAACCTATGCTCTATAAACGATAGAATTTGAAACAGCTGCCCAGAACCCAGAACATTCCAGAACAGTGAAGCTAGTTGTAGCCTTGCAGGAGCACCTGGATAGATCTTCCCCAGGGTTCTAGAGTTGACGTGGCTGTTGAAGGACAGTCTCCCCTTAGCCACCTCAAAACTTTACACTGTTGGTGTCCAGGCTATGCTCAAGTGTCTTGTTCACTGTGCAAGAGCTTGAACGCTGATGTTTCTTTATCCCTGTGTGGAATCTCTATTGAGAACTGGCCTTCAGAGTCTTTCAGAAGAGAGCATTTCCTGAGGAGGAGGAATTTTTCTCCATCTACGAATAAACTCCAAGAAGCATTGCCCTGCCTGGCTGAGATTCAGCGTCTCGTCGCTGGTGTGTTTTATGGCTAAATTGTTTGTCTTGGTGTGTAAGCCTCAGGGGCATAACCATTTCTTCTTGTGAGCTTGGTCTAGCACTCAGCACAATGTCAGCACTCAGCCCCAAATAAATCATCCTAATAACAGTCATAAACATAAATCAAAGGAGTACGATTCAACTTATTTATAGCCTTACAGTAGAAGCACAATAGGAAAAAGTGCAGTTATTTTCCATCATATTATCCTATGTCATTTCCAAGCAAAATGTCATAACTTCCACTAGTGTGGAACCAAGTAATGAAGGATTCTCATGTGATCACAGTTGCCAAACGCTGGAGTTCAGTGATGGAGGCTGGAAGCTCACAGTTCTCCAGGTTTCTCAAACTGAAAGCTTGGGTTTATTGAGACCATTAGTCAAATATCTAATTCTCTTGATGTTTTAAAAAGGAACTGTGTGTAAGTCCAGTGGGGGAGTCATGTTTAATAAGAAAAATCTATTGATTCTACTAATTTCTTCCAAGGTCTTCCCTAGTTTCCAAGGTAGAAGACTCAAACTTGATAAAGATGAAAATGTACCATGTGAGCTAATGGGTCAGAGTGGATTAGTTCCTGGGTTAATGCTCTTGTCTGCTGTACAGTGTGCTCTCGAAACATTGGAATACAGCTTCTCTCACGGTTGAGTGGCCATCCCATTTGACTAATGACTAAACATGAATGGTTTCGCTTACCACTTTATTTAACTTGAGGGATTTGAAAAAAGATCCCCAAACACATCCATCTATGTGGAATCCCTGATTTAGAATAAACCCATACCCACAATAAATCACCTGAACATTTTTCTAGTTTTCTTTTTAGGCTTTCCCCAATTCTAGTCAAATTATACAAGTAACAGATGATGCTATTATCCTTTTCCTGAAAAATATTTTTTTTGGGGGGCCACACAAGGTGGTACCCAGGGGTTATTCCTGGCTCTGCTTTAAGAAATTACTCACGGCTGGCAGGCTTGGGAGACCATATGGGATGCCGGGGTTTGAACCCTGATTGTCTGCCTACAAGCTAAATGGCACACCTGATGTGCTATTGCTCCAGCTCCGTGAAAACATTTTGTTTTGTTTTGCTATGACCAGGGGCTATTCCTGCCTCTGTACTCAGGAATCACTTCTGGAGGTGCTTGGGGGACTAGAGTGGATGCTGGGATTTAACCCTGGTCGGCTGCATGCAAGGCAAGTGTCTAAAGCTCTGTCCTATTTATAATTATTTAATGGGAACTTGATGTAGATAAATAGAGGCTCTGAGCACAGAGCCAGGAGTAAATCCTGAGCTCTGTTGAGTGTGGCCCAAAAACAAAAAAACAAACAAAACATAGAAATAGAAGGGGCCGGAGGGATAGCACAGGGTAGAGCGTTTGCCTTGCACACAGCCAATCAAAGATGGACAGTGTTCGAATCCTGGCATCCCATATGGTGGGATCCCATGTCTACCAGGAGTGATTTCTGAGTACTGAACCAGGAGTAACCCTTGAGTGCCACTGGGTGTGACCCAAAAATAAAAAAACTAAAAAAAAAAAAAAGAAAATAGTGGTAGCTATGGGAAGGCTCCAGGCTGCATGCAGGGAGGCTCAGAGGTGAGAGGAGCTAACCTGATGGGTCATGGGTCATAACCACATTCATCTCATTTGTCTTTCTTGTCCACATACCAGGTCCACACACAGTGCCCCTGGGCAGCAACCCTGGGTCATTGCTTGGTCACAGTCATCAGGCAGTTGTTGGTGGAGGACGGGTTCCAATTGTGTACACAGATGCATAGGGCAAAACAAACCCCCTGATTCTGTGGACACCTCATTTTCTGCTGGAAATGAATTCCTTTCATAAAGCTTTCTGGAGGAGCCAGAGCACTCTCAGAGCAGCAAGGGCATTTGCCTTGGATGCTGCCAACCTGGGTTCAATACCTGGCCTCCCATATGGTCCCTTGAGCCTGAGTGATTTCTGAGGGCAGAGCTAGGTAACCCCTGAGCACTGCCAGGTATGTCCCCAAACCCCAAACCCAAAACCACCACGACGACAAAATAAAGCTTTTCCAGTAAGCTCCCAATGAAAGGAATGACATGGACAATTATTTGTTAGACACATTTTTTTTTGGGAGGTTCCCAATGAAAATCCGTTGTCCAAATGGATTTACATAGTATGGATTCCATGAAAGCAGAAAGTGTCATGCCAGGGTTAGTGTCCTCAAAGCTTGGCTCAGGGAAGTGAGAAAGCACATGAGTTTAGATTCCAGAAAGTGGGCAGGAGCATTAGCACAGCAATAGGGCATTTGCCTTGCATGCGGCAAACCAGGGACAGACCCAGGTTCAATTCCTAGCATCCCATATGTTCCTCGAGCTTGCCAGGAGTGACTTCTGAGCGCAGAGCCAGGAGTAACTCCTGACAATGCCATGTTGCACCACCAATAGGAATTTCCATATTTCTATGAGGGAGATGAACAGAAGGCTCACTAGATTTTTAGCATGGATGGCTGTTTTGTATACCTTTCAAGAAATATTTAACCAGAAGGCCCGCTCAGATGACTATTCCCCTGTGTGGATCACTGGAAATATTTCTGAGATTCATGTTATGGTTCAGACATTATATTTCCTTCATTTTTTTCATTATATTTTTTTCATTATATTTCCTTCATTTTTTTCATTATATTTTTTTCATTATATTTCCACATTTAATTGGTCTGTACCCCCTTCTGATATGTGTAACTTACAGGCCCAAATATGACCTCGATTAAATCCTATTTGCCTGGAGAATTTTTAGTCCCAAATAATAAGCCTAGAAAATCTTCTCTCTGTTAGCTCTATTTACACCAAGAGGATGTAGCTCTAAACTATGGAAACTCCTTGTTAGGTACAAAATTTTCATTTCTTTGGCCTGGCTCTTTTACCTATCTCTTTTACAGAAAACCCGCACTCTACTGCAATTGGTAAAACCTATCAGATAAGTTTAGCTCTTTGCTACCCTCAAAAAACTTTACTTCGAAAACTAGTTGGGCAGGATCTGCCTTTGAAATGTTAAAATTAACAATCTCCCTTCTAATTTAGGACTCTTACACAATATAGTTCTTTTCACCAGAGCTGTGTTTCTCCCTAGTCAGTTAAATTGTTTTGTATATCTAACAGGGCTACTGCTAATGTTTCTGTGTACCAGAAGTTTTGTTCTTTGTCTATCTAGATATTCTTCTTATACCTATGACTGGCATTTCCCCCTTATAAAAATCCTAGCTTGGAGATTAAAATTGGGAACACGCTTGTTAGAACGCTTTTCTCCATACACATTTGTGTCTACTCTCATTTCTTCATATTTCACCACCTGTGCATCCCCTTTTCTCAAGAGGACTCAAAGAAATCCTCTAGTCCATCCAGACTCCAGGAGCTAGTCAGCGGCAATACCAGGTGTGCCCCACCCTGAAAAAAATATTTCAGAAAGTTCTACCTGGGACCTTGCAGCTGCTATTTGCAAAGTTGGAGACAAATCCATGGACCAGTCACTGTGAGCCAGAAGACTTTAGCTTATTTAAGGTCTTTTCATCTCTTTTTCTTCCCTATGTGTTCAAGCCCTGCCTGGAGGATGAACTTAATTTATTATTTTTTCTTATTATTTTTGTAAAGGAGAACTCTTGGTAACCCTTGGAAATATTTAGTGGCTACTCTCTTCTCTGTTCTTAGGGGTCACTCCTGGCAGTGCTCAGGGGACCATGTGTTGCCAGAGACCAAAGCAGTGTGAGTTGGTTTGTGCAAGGCATGAGTCAATCTTAGTGCTTTCTTTGCCACAACATCTATATCAGAGAAATCGGTCAGTGATGGTGAAGAAACCACCTTTCTTCAAATTCATTTTTATTTTTATTTTTACCACAATCCGTGGTACTCAGGGTTTACTCCTGACTCTGCTATCAGAGATCATACCTGAGGACCCCAGGAAACCATATGTGATGTTGGAGATGGAACCCAGGTTGACTGCTCGCATGGCCTCATGCTGCCATGGCCACTCAGCCAGAAAGGACAGTCATTAGGTCCTTCTTTGATGCCATTTTTCCTTTTATTTCCTCCTTTTCAGTTATGGTTTTCTTCCACAATCTCCGAGGGAGTTTGTTTGGGGCAAGCTTTATACCCCGAGTTCCAGGCATCCTTTTGGATGGTTCAGGAGTAAGCCCTGAGCACTGCCAGTTGTGGCCCCTCCCAAGATATTGGGCTCCTCATAAGACAGGGGTGAAGGTGTAAGTAGCATTTTGGGGGTTTTGGTGGGGCATGTTTACTGTTCCCTCTCTTCTGGCTTCTTGTCTTTGTTCATTCATCGATTCATATCTTCTCATCACTAAGGCCCAATAAAAGCCCATTGTGCCAAGCAGCAGGTTTTTTGTGGAGAAGCCTTCAGGACGTGCGTCTTCTGTGGAATTTGTAAGGAAAAGGGCGGTTGGAGTGAGCAAGATATAAGTGACCCCATCCCTGAGCTCCACACTCGCTTTTTGCTTCAATAAAGTCTGCTTCAAAGCAATCTCAATCCTTCATCAAAGAGATATCCAGAGCACTCCCAATGGGTTAACAAAAATCTTACTGTTCTCATTTTTTTTTATCCTTCCAAGTGCCTTAAAAAAAAACAAAAACAAACCCAACAACAATTTAGTTCTTGTGTCTTCATTTCTTTAAATCTTTTATCCCTGGGGCCGGGTAGGTGGCGCTGGAGGTAAGGTGTCTGCCTTGCAAGCGCTAGCCAAGGAAGGACCGCGGTTCGATCCCCCGGCGTCCCATATGGTCCCCCCCAAGCCAGGGGCGATTTCTGAGCACATAGCCAGGAGTAACCCCTGAACGTCAAACGGGTGTGGCCCAAAAACCAAAAAAAAAAAAAAAATCTTTTATCCCTGGGCTGCTAGCTCTGTGAATTACATCTCAGTACCTAAGAGCAGCTCAGGGTCTCGCTGCCTCACCCCCCCATGCTTGTTGCAGTGAACCCTTAAGCTGAACTGCCCAACCCCCATGACAGGCTCTCCTGAAGCTCCCTCAGGCCTCCAGGATCCCTTTGCTAGAAGTTCGCAGTGAGCAACATAGCCTGGATGAAGTGAAGGCTTATAAGGTGACCTTGATAGTCAAAGAGAGTACTTGTCCTCTCACATGGTTAAGGACATTTTTTTAGGTTGTGTTTCTCTTTGATGGCCTTGGAAATTCTCTGCCAGCCTAGCTAGGTTCAGGCAACCCTGGGTTCATAAGGGGACATAGGGTCAGAGAAGAGAATGAAGATGGAAAGAAAAAAAGAAAGGGAGAAAGAAATGGGGCAGAATCAGGAGGGAGGGAGAGAGGAAGAGAGAGAGAGACAGAGACAGAGACAGAGAGAAAGAGAGAGACAGAGAGAGACCGAGAGCATGCACTGGAGGAAGAAGTAGAGGAAAAGAGAGAGAGAAGGGAGTCCAGGGTGATAGGACAGAGGGGAGGGCATTTGCTTTGCATGTGGTCAACTGGGGTTTGATCCCCAGCATTCCATGTGGTCTCCCAAGCCTGCCAGGAATGATTCCTGAGTGAAGAGTCAAAGGAGTAAATTCTGAGCACAGTTGGATGTGACCCCAAAACAAACCAAAAAACAAATTAAAAAAATGGAGTCTTTCATGCAACCTTCATGCCCAGCTCAAGGCAATAAGGCAGCTAAGGGTGCTTTGCTGGTGAATTTGACTCTGAGCTCTGGGGGCTAATATTTAAATATCCAAGACACCAAAGGGGCTCATCCCAGCAGCCAGCTATTTCATTGTCAGTTCTGTGTAGCTAAAGAAGGGGAGTTGTTTGCAGAATTATGTGGTCCTGGATGTCCTTGTGGTCATGACTCGTGCAGAGTGGACAGGCCTTGCCAGCTCTGAGTCCTGTGAAGCTGCCCCATTGTTAAGTCGGTCATTACACAGTCACTGCTGCACGTGGGGTGAGGCTCAGGCCCCCCCTTCTCTCCATCGTCTGTCTGGAAGGTGCTTTTCCCCAGGGTGCAGTTGCTTCTCTTTTTACCAGTTGAAATAATCCCATTAAAATGCCCTTTGCTCACTCAAGTAAAAATGCTGTGTGAAGTGAGTGACGTTGGGCAAATGTGCTCTCGTTTCATAATTATTCTGCTCTATTGATCTGTGTCTCGGGAGAAATTTTAGATACTTCCAAGAAGTCTTTAGTAGTTTAAAAACCTTTTATCTATCTATCTATCTATCTATCTATCTATCTATCTATCTATCTATCTATCTATCTATCTATCTATCTATCTATCTATCTATCTATCTATCTATCTATCTATCTATTGACCAGGTGTGCACCCAGTGGTTCTCAGGGCTTATTTTAATTTTTTTGTGTGGTAATTTTATAAAAAAATTTTATTTTGACTGAATTACAAATCTTTCACAGTAATTGTTTTAGGTACATAGTGACATTGAATTACGAGCATTCCCACCACCAATGTTGTCCTCCCTCCACCCCTGTTCCCAGCATGCCTCCCAGACCACCCTCCATTACCCTCCTTCCCCAGGTTGCTAGTATAAGTGGTCCCCTCTGTTTCTAGCATGTTGTAGATTGGGTGTCGATTCTGCTTCGTTGGCTTTGGATTTGGTGTTTAAGTCTGATAATTTATTTCTACTTAATGTTCATATGACTGTCTGGTCTTGGTACCCTCCATTAATTCCCCCTCAGTTTGCGAGGCAGAACAAGATGGTTCAAATTATGTGGTTCTGTTTGAAGGAAAGAAAAAAATTAAAATGGGGCAAAAATCAAACAAGCAAAAAATGAGAGGAGTCCTTACAGAGGCTATAAATATCAATTAAAGAGAAGAAAGGGAAAAGGGAAGAAAAATATAACAACAATACTAAAAATAATTTAAAAAGAGATCAAACAAAAAACTCGAAAAGCACCACAGCAATAAAGACACCAACCACACAATAACCACGGTCCTGAAATAAAAACAAAACAAAGCACAGAAAAAAAGAAAACCCACGGAAAAAAAAAGCAACAAACAACATCAATAACAAAACCAAAAAAAAAAAGTTAATTTGTGCTTCTCTCTTTTTTTTCTTGCATAGGCACAGTAAATATTGGGGAAATTAGAAAGGAAATTCCTTTGGCCTAAGAGATATAGGGTGTCTCTGCCCTTGAAGTATACTGTCATGGGAATAACTACAGGCTGCATACATATTCTTTTACTCTCCCCTTGGTCCTTTGGTGGTGTCTGGAAACTTTCTGCTCCATCATGGTTGATAAAATCCTGCCTCTGTAGCTAGAGATTGGTATTTGCACAGGTAAAAGGATGAAGCGTAGGATAAAGTCTTTCTTTAAGGTTCTAGGAGTTCTGTTCCATCACTGTTGTTTTAATCAGTCTTCTGTAGTTGGTGATCTTGGTTTTTGCCCCGATCCTAGGATGAAGCATAGGATAGAGTCTTTCCTTATGTTTCCAGAGGATCTGATTCATTGCAGTTGTCTTAGTCAGACCTCTGAGTTAGAGATCTTGGTTGCTGTACAGATCATAGGCCAAGGTCTAGACTAGGGTCTTTTTTTTTTTTTTTTTTATCCCAGGATAAGTTCTGCCTAGTCATGGTTATCATAGTCAGTCTTCTGTAGATATTGAAGTTGGCTTTGTACCAAACAAAGCTTAGACCAAGTGTTGTTGCCATTTCCTCATTATGAGGATGTCATATCAAAACCAGCGCATGTTAGTGTTAGAGCAGTATTAAGAATGTCCCAGAGGGAGTCTGGTTTCTGGAGCTGTTGCAGAGAACTGTGTTAGTTCTATGTCTGAAATCTAGGGTTTAGGGCTGTACGGTCACTGTCTAATCACATGGAGTCTAAATTGGGACCACATGACATATGTTCAAGGTGGGAGATGCCCCTGTATTGTAAAGTATATGAGTTTCTATCCCTAGTAGATAAGAGCTTGTTTCTATATGTAAAATTTCCCCCTTTTTTAGTATGCTTTTGCCAGAAGAAATGGAGGTATATTATATTGCTGGTGCATTTGGAGGGTGAGAGTGTCAGGCTCCATCATCTCTGTGCCCTGGTTTTGACCTGACCCAGGAAAAACTTTTTCTTGTAGGTTTTTATATCAAGCAAAAAAAAAAAAAAAAAAAGACAGGTGGAGTTAAGGAAGAAGAGGAAACAGAAACAAGGAAAAAATAAATAAAAATAAGTTTAAAAATATTAAGGGAACAAACTGATGCAGGAGACTACCTTACATTTGGGGAAAAACAGGTTAAGAGGTAGTATTATATAGGTCTTAAACTTATAAAGGAAATATAGGCTTCCCCATTGTCTTTTGAGATTTTCTTGTGGGGGGTGGAATCCAGAGCACATTTTCATCACACGTCCTCGTCTTGTTGAGATTGAGAAATGATTTGCAGCAGAAAGGGCTCGAGTAGAGAGAGTTCTTGCACTAGGTAACCTTCTGGAGTTGAGTTCAGTATCAAACAACAGTTCACATTTGGGGGTGTGTGAGAAGGAGGGTCACAGAGCATGAGTCAGCAGGGATATTGTTGTAGATTCTTGCCAGGGATGAGATGTGGGGCTGAGTGGGTGTCCATTGCTGGGGGGGAGTTGAGTGATGGCTTATTGGAGCAGGAGGTCAGTCTTGATACCTAATGGGTAAGTAAGAACTGAGGATAGGGGCCGGGCGGTGGCGCTAAAGGTAAGGTGCCTGCCTTGCCTGCGCTAATCTTGGACTGACCGCGGTTCGATCCCCCGGTGTCCCATATGGTCCCCCAAGCCAGGAGCAACTTCTGAGCACATAGCCAGGAGTAACCCCTGAGCGTTACTGGGTGTGGCCCAAAAACCAAAAAAAAAAAAAAAAAAAAAGAACTGAGGATAAAGAGTGTTAATAAGGCAAGATATTGGATTGGAAATGTGGGGTAAAGGGATAGTAGGATTTCTGAAGGTGAAGAGGAGGGATAGTATATAGAAGGGGCTATATACATTATAGGTATGGATTGTTTACAATTTAGGTTTGGCTCTCATAGAGGAGTCCTCTCTCTATGTACTCATGCCTACATAAAAACATACAATAGCAATCTGTTCTTAAGCTGTTGTTAGAGGTCTGACCCTAATAGGATGGGTCTGAGCTCTTAAGGACTGGTTGAATAAAGATAAATAATTAGCTTAGGTATAGCTTAAGAAAAAGAGGAAGGAAGAGCAAAAGATAAGAGAACAGAAAAATAGGTAAATATAGTAAAAATAAGGTTAAAAATTAATAAATCAAGATGATGATGAGGAAGAAGAGAAAGAAGAAAGGGAGAAAGAAAAAAGTAGTGAGAAGAGAGAAGAAAGGAGAGAGAAAGGAAATGTTAATTTGCCCAAATGTGTTCGATGAGTAGTAGGTCTTATAATATAAGCCTGTGGTTCGCAGTTAATTGTTTCAGTGGCCTGAATGGTCACATGCTTTAGGTCCTAATAGAGGCTATAAACCAGAAAAAAAGGGTATATTGAAGTGTTTTATCTAGACATTTTCATAATGCAAACTGAATATGTTATCTAGTGTGACTGAGCACTGAGGTGTCAAATTAGGGTATCCACTCTTTGTATCCAAGAACCCCTGTGGACAGAGAAGCTGAAAGGTTATTTTAAACCTAGTAATATTAAGACATTAAAACACATTGTTATGAAAAGCTTCTTTTGGAGTCTCTGGCTTCCAATCATATTTTTCACCTGTAACCCTTATAATATCCCTAAGACATTATTATAGGCCTTTGTAGAAAAAGGCTGATTACACATCTGTTCACTTGCTTGGAGTTTCTACTCTATTAGATTGTTGTATTTGTTCCTGAAGTATTAAAAGTACATATGGTGTATATTCTAAGTACTTCAGAAAAATGCTATCATTCTGTGTTTATCCATCTTCTGGCTTACTTTATTTAACATTATATTTTGTAGATCCATCCACGTTACTGCAAAGTCTATGTATCATTTCTAACTGCTATGTAGTATTCCATTGTATATAGGTACCACATCTTCATGATCCACTCATCTGTTGTTGGACATCAAGGTTGGTTCTAAATCTTGGCTATTGTACTGAGTGCTGTGATAAATAGTGTGGTGCACCTATGCTTTAGGAAGAATGTCCTTCCAACTTGGGGATAGATACCCAGGAGAGCAATTGCTGGGTCATATGGAAGCTCAATTCTGAGTTTACTGAGCACTCTCCACAGTGTTTTCCATAGTGGTTGGACCAGGCAGCATTCCCACCAGCAGTGGATGAGAGTTCCTTTCTTACCACATCCCCGCCAACAGAAATTGTTCCTGTTATTTTTGATGTGAGCCATCCTCACTGGTGTAAGGTGGTACCTCATTGTTGTCTTTATTTGGATTTCTCTAATGATGAGTGAAGGTGAGCATGTTTTCATGTGTCTGTTGTTCATCTTTTGTTCTTCCTCAGAGAAGTGTCTATGTATTTCCTCTTCCCATTTTTCTATGGCTTTATTAGATTTTTTGGATCAGGGCTTATTTCTAGCTCTGCACTGAGGGGTTACTCCTGGCAGTGCTCGGGGGACCATATGTGTTGCTGGGATTGAATCTGAGTCTGCCATGTGTAAGGCAAGTGTTCACTCTATTGTCCTATCTTTCTGGGTTCAGTAGAGTAAGATTGGCTTTCCCTTGAAATTAATTCTAATAAGAGGAGCTGCTTTCTTGCAAGGGGTATCCTGTGTCTTCTGTCAACCCTCTCATGAACAGCTAACAAGTCCATTAACCTCAGAGGAACATTAGAACCACTTCTGCTGTCCAGATGGAGATTCCTCTGCAGGCAAGGGCAGAAGGGTTTCCTCGGGGACTTTGGGAAATGGGGAAGTGACTTTGACACAGAACAGGAGGAAGGGGAATCCTCCTCTGGTTAAAAAAAATAACAGAGAATTGAGGCTGATTAGACAATCCAGCAGACAAGGCTCTTGCCTTCTCCAATGCTGAGCCCGGTTGGACCCCAACATCCCACAGATCTCCTGAACCTTCCAGTAGTAATCCCTGAGCACAAAGCCCAGAGTAACCCCTGGCCCCCAAATAAAACCAAAGAAAGAAAAATCCCAAAAGGAACAGAACCCTGAAGCACACAGAATTTTCTTAATCCTGTCTTTGGTAAGTTGTGTGAAGCCGGGATCTAATTCTCTGCTACCAGGTAGAAGAGAAAGTGGAAACATCAGCCTCTCTTTGTTCTTTATTTAGGAACCATTTGGGTTACTTTGAAGGGCAGGATGCAGGATGCAGCATGAGTTCCCTGGCTCTCCTGCCTGTGGAGAGAAGGTACCAGACAGTGAGGGATGCGCTGCAGCTGGTGTGGGCTGATGCCTCTGTGTCCCAATATTGCTGCAGAGCTTGGCTGATGGCCTTTCCCTGTGGCCCCTTACTGCTTCTTCATGGTGAAGCACCCCAAGGCCTCATGGAGAGTTTTCTGTCATTCCAGCCTGTAACTACCACTTGCTTCTGCTTTTCATTTGAGATTCTTTGTGTCATGAACATCCAGATTTTTTTTTTTAACTTTTTTCATTTACTCCACTCTGGAATGAACAGACATGCTCATTATATATATAGCTTTACACTCAGAAATTGCCCCCGGCAGGCTTGGGGGACCATATGGGATGCCGGGATTTGAACCACCGTCCTTCTGCATGTAAGGCAAACACCTTATCTCCATGCTGTCTCTCTGATCCCATTATATTTCTTTTTAAATATATCTATATCTATATCTATATATTTTTTGGTTTTTGGGCCACACCCGGAGGTGCTCAGGGGTTACTCCTGGCTATCTGCTCAGAAATCGCTCCTGGCAGACACGGGGGACTATATGGGATGCCAGGATTGGAACCAACCACCTTAGGTACTGGGTCGGCTGCTTGCAAGGCAAACACCTCTGTGCTATCTCGCCAGCCCCTATTTCTTTTTATATTTTAATTTAAAGCATTGTGATTTAGAGTTATTAATATTTGAGTTTTAGACATACAGTGTTTCAGCATCAATCCCATCACCCGTGTCAACATCCCTCCAACAATGTTCCCAGCATCCATCCCATGCACCATCCCCGCCCCAGCCTGACATCAAAATAGGCTCATTTTTAAGTTTAGTCGTTAAAGTTTGGGTCTCATGATTTCATTATTGTTGATTCTGTGGTTTGGATATTTAGTTCTTTCCTTCCTTAACCCCACCAATGTATCTAAATCCTCTTGGCCCCTGTCCCTTTTTATTTCACATTTGTGAAATAAGTGCCTAATCCCTGTGTAATCCTCTGGCCCCTCATTAAAAAATATGAATTGTCCTATATTTTATTTTTGTTTGTTTTTTGGGCCACACCTGGTGACACTCAGGTGTTACTCCTGCTCTGTGCTCAGGAATAACTCCTAGCAGGACCATATGGATGCCTAGTACCTATGTTGGCCATGTGCAAGGCAAATGCACTTCCTGCTCTGCTATGGCTCTGGCCCCATGTACTGTCCATTTTAGGTATTCTGAAACTGACCACTTTAATTTACACACATATTTTTTAAAAAAGTTTCTTGGAGAATACTTTTCAGAAGAAATAGTAATATTTTATGAACCTCCTTATGTTTTAGGAAGGCACTATGATTTTCAGCAAAGAGCAAGATAAACAACCTGTTGTTCAATCATCCCTACCATTGTGGTCCCAAATTTAAGATTATTGCTTTCCTTTTTAGCTCCAGCAGCTCCTTGAACCCATATTTCTTTCTTTTAGACAGGGCAAATAGGACACAAATAAAAAAGGACAGAATTGTACTAGGCCAGATTATTATCATTCCTTGGGGATAGAAAGCGTTTGTTCCAATCCTTTGATCTTGCTGCTGGAGTAGATAAGCAGGACAGGCGTGGGTAGCACAGTCTAGAGCAGGGGTCTCAAACTCAATTTATCTGGGGGCCGCAGGAGACAAAATTGGGGTGAGGCAGGGCCGCATAAGGGATTTCCCTTACTGAATATTCACAATAAAAAATCGCATTAGTAAGAAAAAAATTGCAAAAAATCGCATTAAACATTTGCATACCCCAAACGGAACTGCTCGGGGTATGCGAATGTTTAATGCAATTTTTTTTCTTACTAATGCGATTTTTATTGCGATTATTCGGTAAGCGAATGATCGCGAATACTGCGATATTTGAAGGCCGGCCGCGGGCCACAAAATGTACCGAGAGCTGCAAACAGCCCGCGGGCCACGAGTTTGAGACCCCTGGTCTAGAGCATGAATTTCCAGAGCCATGTGCTGTGTCAGTCTCCACACACGAGATTCTGGGTAGGGGAAGAGATGCTGCTGCACTACAGGTATTTTGCTTTAGGGGACCAAATGAATATTGGTATATTGAAGATTTGGACAAAGTCCCCAAAGAAAGAAAACTGGAGGAAAGACATAAACTCAGGGTTTCTCAAATCTAGTTAGCCACGAACTTTCTTCTACTCTTAAAAAACCAAAACAACAAAATGCAACTTCTCTCTCATATGTGGCACTTAAAATACATAGCAAGATAGCTGCAAAGACAGAAGATCAATGGAACAGCAAAGCTGATCTGTGTGTGTGTATTTTGAAACAGAGGGAGGGTGTTAGGGTTCTAGGGGGAAGGAGATAGGTACACTGTTGATGAGTGTGTTGCTGAAATTATGTGTGTGTGAAACCATCCTTGTTAGTGTTTTTTTTTTTTTTTGTTTTTGGGGCCACATCCGTTTGATGCTCAGGGGTTACTCCTGGCTAAGCGCTCAGAAATTGCCTCTGGCTTGGGGGGATCATATGGGATGCTGGGGGATCGAACCACAGTCCTTCCTTGGCTAGCGCTTGCAAGGCAGACACCTTACCTCTAGTGCCACCTCACCAGCCCCAATGTGTTTTTTAAAAATTATTATTATTATTATTATTATTAGTTTTTTGGGCCACACCTGGTGGTGCTCAGGGGTTACTCCTGGCTCTGCACTCAGAAATCACTACTGGCATGTTTGGGGACCATATAGGATACTGGGAATTGAACCTGGGTCTGCTGTGTGCAAGGCAGATGCCCTACATGCTGAGTTATCCCTCCAGCCTTTGTCAATCACAGAACTGCAATAAAAAAGTTCAAACCTCATCCCCAACAACAACAAACCACCACCACTACCATCACCACTACCACCAACACCACAAACAGCAGCTTCCTTTCCCTTCATGCCCCCAGACCTGAGGCTTTCATTGCCTTCCTGACCCTCCACAGGCCAGGTGGAGATGGGGTACTTCGTCCTCTTGGAGCCGCTACTCTCAGGATGATTTGCTGAGTGGTTCAGTATCTTCTGGGATTGTATGATGCCCATGAGTAAGAAACAGGACAGTAGAGTCGACATCTTCATTTCCCATATGGTCAGAAAATAAAAAAGTGACCAGGAAAATGAACTAGAGCTTTTGGGGGCTCAGTCATCCAGTAGGGAGAGAACAGTCCATTAGGGAGACAGAGGCCAGACTGCCTGGGGATGTGCTGGTGCAGAACTGGAACCCTCACCTCCCAAACCCTATCGGGACATAGGGAACCTCCTGGAAGGAGAGCAGAGTAGGGGGGTCAGTCACAGGGACCTGGGCGTGACTCTCTCCAGAGCAAGATAAGATGCAGCGTGAACCCAGCAGCTCAGTGCGGGTCTGGGGCACCGGTATGAGCCTTGTTCTGCTTGGAAATGCTAGGACACCCCAAGTGGACTGCTTGAGCAGCCATCGGGAGCTGAAAGCCTTCACCTCCTCCTCTGGATTCCTGCTCTCGCTGAGTCTGAGTAGCGCATCGCTGTCAGGCTCCATAGAACAGCAGATAATGGCAGAGCTCCAAGGCTATCCAGGGAAGGGAGCCTAGCAGCACCCCATCCATCACTCCCCTTTTAGGGGGTCTCTGTGGGGGAGATGGCAAAGCCATGATCAATGCTCACCGGGCTGGCCAGTGGCTGGGAAGGATGGATAGTACAGCCTGGAAGCTCCTGGGCCTGACCTGTTTTGTAAATGAAGCATTTTTTGAGTCGGTGTGTGGTGTTGAGACTCTCACCATGTCTCCCACTGCCCCCATTTTTTGGAAATGAAATAGAAGCCATGGAGAGAGGAGGCTGGGTAGAAAAGGGGTTTCTCTGGTCGGGGCTGACCTGAGCCCACTCTCTCTCTCTCTCTCTGTCTTGGCTTTAGAACTGAAGTATTGAAGCTGCTCCTGGGGAAGGTGAGATGGCTGGGGCTCAGAGCCCGTCTCATCCTCGACCCAGAGTGGATCATTTCTCAGGACTGACTTTTACCAATCTCGGAATAACTTGGGCTCTGCAGGCAACACCCAGAACGCCCTGGCCAAGCCCCTCGCTGGATTGTCTGCTGTTCGGTGGAAGACCTGTTCCCTTCATTGTCTGTACCCGGTCATGAGCTTTTCTCCTCCCAGGAATGCCCTCCAGACACAGTCTCTAGCATGTTCTATTTACTGTGGAAATCTTGGTGCAGGGAATTGACTAGCTTTGAGAACATCTCTTGTTCCCTTCCAACCCCTTTTTTGTTGTCAGAAGGTGAATTTTCACGTCTATCTTGCTGCTCTGGGAACCCAGGGCCAACTCTTGTTAGTCCTTTTATTTTATTTATTAATTTTTAGTCTTTAATTTTTTCTCTCCCCCTCAGCTCTCACAGTCCTCTTAGCCCTCACTATTCTCTCTCTCTCTCTCTCTCTCTCTCTCTCTCTCTCTCTCTCTCTCTCTCACGTGTGTGTGTGCACACATACACAAACATACACAATCTCACCTTCTAATAGACATCCTAAATATCTGGGATTATAATGCTCTACTTCAGTGAGTAGATTCTTAAATATTTTGAGATTTTTTTTTTCCTGCTACCTGGATTTACACATTTGAGTAAATCTCAGGTGTGGAATTTGATTTATTACTGTTACTAACTTTATCATGTGAACATGAAATGATATTATATTTGATTATCTACATACAGTGTTGACACATGTCTGAGAATATTTAAGTAAAAAGTCCAAAAAAGTACCTGGTGTTTATTGGTTTTTCCTTCTTGGCCTCAATTCTTTGTCCATGGAGCTGGTGAAATACAGCTGGGGACACTGCTCTAAATTATTCTGAGGATATAGAAACCCAATACTCCAGAAGCACAAATTAGGATTAAATGATGACTCTGAAATAGCTTGGTCCATTTGCTTGCTTTCTACTAGGAGAGAAATCAGACAACATTTTCGTCCTCATGGTCACAGAGGAGAATTCTTAACTAACTCTAGGGAAAAACATGCCAGTGCCTCACTTACGAGATGGTTTTGGGTGTCTCATAAGTGCCATCAAATATTAAGAAATTGCTGCCTGGAAATGCATTGTGGCCCCCCTTCCCCTGCTCTCTCCCTTCTTTTCCTCATTCTTGGTGCTTGATAGTGAAATAATGATTGTTTATTCCCATTAGGAAGTTTTTGTTTTCTCCGAGGAAATGGTTTAATGGGGTGAAAAGATACTCTTGCCTGGCTGGCCCATTCTTCAGCCAAATTTCTCCCTGTGACAAGTTCTGTCTGGTGAGCATGAACCAAATGCTGTTTGTGCCTTCAGAGGTGCCAAGAAGCTTGTTATGTAGGCCGCAGTGTTGCTTGTGGTGTTAGTGGTGGCAGTAAAGGGAGGATTTCTTATTTCACAGCCCCAGCTTTGCCCCATACCACTCCCCACCAACTCCCCTTTTCCTCACTTCAGCTTGGACCATGGATCCATCAAGTGCTCCAGCCAAGCAGAAAGGGTTATTCAATTTATGTGTCTGTGGGCTTTTTCTTGGGTGCCTTGACCTGAAGACTGTGTGAGATTGTTTCCTCATGGTGTTCCTGGTCTCACAGGGTATTCCTGGTCTAATACCATGTTCCTGGTCTCACACAGTGTTCATGACCTGAAGATAGTATGATATTTTTTTCACATGGTGCTTCTAGTGTCACACAGTGTTCCTGGTCTCTCACAATGTTCCTTACCTCACACGGTGCTCCTGGTTTCACACTGTTCCTGACTTCAGACTATGCTCTCATACCTGAAAGCATTTCAATAGAAGCCATTTAGTTAAATCCTTGTCACTTTGACATGATTTTCTGTGGTAACCTTCTCTGTGTTCTTCATACAACCCACACTTTATGGCTGAAAGAGAAAACCAGGTTTTCTCATGTACTCTGTTATCATGGCAGCCATCAGTCCCCTTCATGTCTGTGTTTCCCAATAAACTCATCTGTCTATAGCTCTCTTGTTCTCATCCTCAATCCCTTGTCAGCATAGACTGCAATCTTCTCCCTCTCCATCCCCATCACTCCTTTCTCTATGGTTACATCTGACAAGGCTAGAACATGGGCATGGGTAGGAGAGGCAGCTCAAAGTCCCTACAGTGATGCTTGGGGGACCATGTTTTCTGGGAATCTGAACCCAGCAGACACTCTAATGACTGTGCTATTTCTAGCCCTTGTAACAATTTTCTTAGGACTTGTCTTTAGAAATTTCAAGTAGGAAAAGTAAATGAATTACCTTGACCCTAATAAAATACAAACAAGAAAGAAAACGAGAAAAATTGATTGCGGTAAAGACACATTATTATTGATATTTAAACATATTTCTGCATCCTTTAGTGTTAGAATCAAAAAGAGGGGTCTCTGTCTTCCAGTTCTCTAGAAAGACCTGAGGCAGCTGGAGTGTTCGGTAAGTGTGAAGTGATACTTGTTCAATTTACTTCTTCAGCTGACCTATTGGCAGTGCTTGAAGACATTAAACTGTTTTATGGGACGACTTGATGGGTACAAGATATTGCCCCATTATCCGTATAAGACACATAATAAAATACCCTCTAGGTGGGCCCATGAGAATAAGGTCTATAAAGCAGGAGTAACTTTAAGAGAAGGAACTAAAGGGATGAAAAAGAACAGAAGTGTAGAAGGTTCTTTCAGGTTAGAGAAAGAGGAGACACAGCAGTATTAGAATACATGGCATGTGGACTTCTGGGCCAATATTTGGGTCCTAGATTGTCCCTGATGCTATCACTTTACTAAATCAACAATTTCACTGGAGCCAGCTGCTCTAGTGATCAGGCTTTAAATAAGGTGACAGAAATCACCAAGAGGAATGGAGGAGTCATCCTTCACCATAATATATTTCTATTTCCACAACGCTGAACCATCCCTGTTTAATCAAGAGATTGGCAGGACAGGGATCGAGCTGATAATTTGCGGTTGGGATGTAGTAAAAATATTATAATTCATGGCTGAGGCAGCCAGACTGCATTATGCATTATGAGTTTAACTTGACTTATAACTCTTCCTGAAATTTAAACTGTCATATACGACCATATGCGTTGACTTTTATAGTGATTTAATGAGTTGTTTGGTGAAAATAAATGTTGACAAAGTTACACAATTTTCCAACTCTATTCCAGTGTATGTGTATGTGTGTGTATTGTAAGTGTTTGTTCTCCCTTTAGAAATAGGAGATTTCCTTTTGGAAACTGTCTTACGAAAGCCCAAGTTTTCATTACCCTGTAACCCAGGAATTAAACCTTTATTTTGGACAGTTTAGCTTACTTTATGTGCTTTATCTCTGTGGATGGATGATGGCCAAAAGGACAGAATGGAATAGGTTCTTGGGAGCAGCAATACAATTGTGTGATTTTACAGTGACCAGTTGTACTAGTTATTTCTCCAGAATGTGGCTTAGTCTCAGCTGAGTTCTGTTGAGATACCATATTGTCACAGTTGTGATGCTAGGCCAGAGGCTAGCTCTGAAGGGTGAGCGATTGTTCTGTAAGGACAAGCTCCATTTCTCGGGCATTTCAAATGAGAATCTCAACTGCTGGATTGAAGATGTCAATACAGAAATAAATGAAATAATGCCCTTTTGCAGTAGTAGTATAGCAAAGAACCTTCCAAATGAGCTGTAATTTGAGCAGGCACACATTATACACTCATTAGGAAAAGCAGAAACAACTAATTGGCTGATCATGTCCCCTTTAATTGGTTCCGCTAACTGTCAGTTATGACGTAAGGGCATAGATGGGAAATGTCTTTGGGGGTTTGGTTGGGCCAGAGAGACCTCATAAAATTTCCCTTCATAATAACAATGATTAGATGTGCACCATCATTTAGCAAACATAATAAGCAAAGAGCCCATAATCCATTAGGAGCAGCCTGACTGTCCCAATTGGGGATCAGTGAGCCAGAGGAATATGACTCTGCAAATAGAGTGCTCTGTGTGGGGTAGGAAGGAGATCCAGGCACCTCGTACCCCCAAGAATGATTTACTTTTTGTCCTACCAAGCGCTGTTGACCTCTCATGGGTGATGATCAACTTACCTGTTGACAGTAATTTCCATCTCTCCAGGAAAGTAAAAAGTCAGGGTGGGTTTCCTGGGTCACATGGACTTCTAAAACACTTTCTTTAAAAGTTCTGGGCTAGAGAGATAGCACAACAGGTAGGGTGTTTGCTTTACATAAACCATTTCAGGTTCAATCCTCGGTACCCCATATGTCCCCTTGAGCCCACCAAAAGTAGTTCCTGAACGCAGAGCCAGGAGTAGGTCCTGAAAACCTCTGAATATGAGCCTTCCCAAAGAAACTGAAATGTTGATTTGTTTTTAGTCAATTTTGGGGTGCCTACGCATTGGTTCCCTGATTCAGATATTTCTCTTTGAGGTAAGTGGACTGGATTCTGTCTTGGGAAGGGAATCTATCAAGGTTACAGAAGGAAAAGTGTCTAGCACATTTGAGGGATGCATTTAGTATTTAAGCTCAGGTTTTACTGTTTAGCCTAGATCGATAAATGGAACTTAACCGGGGACTCTGGAGAATGGGAAGTGGCCTTCCTGTGTCGAGGGTGCAGTTGTGTGATCCAGGTGGCTAAGCCTTGTCCAGTCTCTGGCTAACACAGCCCCTTCCCCCACACACCTGGCTTCGGGGCTCAAGTGTTATCATGTGCCACAGAGTCACCTTCTTTAAATGTCAACTTGGCCACTTCTGCAGGAATTGCTCCCTAGGTGACTCCTGTGCTACCTTTGGTGGCTTTTGACACAGCGCTGAAGGTGTCTCCACTCACCTCTATGTCACCCATCTTGGCTACTGATTCTTTTTTTTTTTTTTTTTAATTTGAAAAATGCCTGTGAATTCTTCAATGATTTCCATTTATCTTATTTTTAATTTTTTGGTTTATGGGCCACATCTCTCAGTGCTCAGGAATTACTCCTGGCTTTGTGCTTAGAAATCGCTCCGGGCATGTCCTGGGGACCATATGGGATGCTGGTGATGGAACCTGGTCTGTCCAGGGTCAGCTGTGTGCAAGGCAAATACCCTACTGCTACACCATCACTCAGGCCCCTTTGCATGGATTCTGACCTGGAAGCAGGACAAACAGGCAGACCCAGATTGTGCCTTGACCAAAGGAGACCTTTTGTTTGTGTTAAAGCAAAAGAAATGCTAAGAGTAGGAATTCTCTCCCGGCTGGTGCCTCCTAGTCTTTGCTCTCCCTGGACCAACACTTCTACCTCTTTCAACTCTGATTCTGGCATTTATTAGCCTTTGTATTTCTCAGTAACACAGTCCCTGCAGGTTTTTTTTATTTCTTGTGTGTATATTTGTGTGAGTGTGTGTGTGTGTGTGTGTGTGTGTGTGTGTGTGAGAGAGAGAGAGAGAGAGAGAGAGAGAGAGAGAGAGAGAGAGAGAGAGAGAGAGAGAGAGAGAGAGAGAGAGAGAGAGAGAGAGAGATCTGGATCTGCTAAGGCTCACTTCGGACTCTGATTGCTCCTGCTTGGGGAAACCATATTTGATGTTGAAAATTGAATCCATGTTGGCCACATGCAAGACAAAGGCTCCACCTGCTGAACTTCCTCTCTGGCCCGTCACTGCAATCTTGATTTTTTGCATTTGAGACACTATTTTCTGACTTCACTATGGAAGCCAAATCTTAATTTCTTTGATCACCCACCCTTATCACACATGCACCTCAATTTCTTCATATGCATGTTAGTATTAATGTAGTTTTTGGGCAAATTAATATCTGTGTCTCCAGAATAGTCTCAATCATCTATGAGTTTAAAAAAATTAAGGGCATTATTGTAATAATGAAGCTCACCACAAAGAGTGATGAGTGCAGTTAGGGAAATAACTACACTAACAACTACCATGACAATATTAATGAGTGAGAGAAGTAGAATGCCTTTGTTGAATATATGCAGGGGTGGGGAAGGAGGGAGAGGGGCATTGGTGGTGGAAATGTTGCACTGGTGAAGGGGCATGTTCTGTTTATGACTGAAACCTGACTACAATCATGCTTGTAATCACGGTGCTTAAATAAAGATTTTATATAAAAATAAATAAATAAATAAGTAAAAGACAAAAGAAATAAAAATATTCTGTGTCTCATTACTATGTCTTATATATATTGATCATAGCTGGGCCAGGTATGGTGTATTTTGTTTTCTGAATAATTGCCTTTTTTTTAAGCATGGTGTTCTTCAGTTGTCTTTAGTTGGAGACTACAGTGACCATCAACCCTTGGACAGGTCTGGGGGACAGATGTGACTTATTGGTGTAAGACAGCAGAATTCTGCTCTAGAGTTAATGAATAGTCATTATTTCTGCGTATCTGCTTGTTCTGTTCAAAGGGAAAATCTGCTAAAATGGTCTCCAAATACACTAGCACTGAATCAGTTGAGTGGGGCTGGTCTTTGTGGTGAGAGGCACAGACCAGCCTATCATTCACCCTGTGGTAAGTAGACACCCTTGCAACCTGCCCTGGCTTCCTGCTCCCAACTGAATGGTGTCTGCTCTGCCTTTTTCCTCCTGTCTGCCTCTTTTTTCAGAGCATTTTAATGCCATAACTTCTCTTCTGCTTTCTTTGATTTTTAATTTTCTGCTTATTATGTTTTTTTGGAGGTAAAGTTTAGATCATACCCATTGGCACTCAGGGGTCACTTCTGGCTCTGCATTTAGGGAACACTCCCAGTGTGCTCAGGGAGGTAGTGCTGGGGATTTAATCTAATTGGCAGCATGAAAGGCAAGTGCTTTACCTCTGTACTCTCTCTGGCCCTGCTATTGTAATTTTTGTTGTTGTTGTTGTTTGTTTTTGGTCATACCCGGCAGCGCTCAGGGGTTACTCCTGGCTCTACGCTCAGAAATTGCTCTTAGCAGGCTCGGTGGACCATATGAGATGCCGGGATTTGAACCACTGACCTTCTGTATATAAGGCAAACACCCTACCTCCATGCTATCTCTCTTTCTCTTCCTTCCTTCCTTCCTTCCTTCCTTCCTTCCTTCCTTCCTTCCTTCCTTCCTTCCTTCCTTCCTTCCTTCCTTCCTTCCTTCCTTCCTTCCTTCCTTCCTTCCCTCCTTCCTTTCTTCCTTCCTCCCTTCCTTCCTTCCTTTCCTCCCTCCATCCTTTCTTCCTTCCTCCCTTCCTTCCTTCCTTCCCTCCCCCCATCCTTTCTTCCTTCCTCCCTTCCTTCCTTCCTTCCCTCCCTCCATCCTTTCTTCCTTCCTCCCTTCCTTCCCTCCCTCCATCCTTTCTTCCTTCCTCCCTTCCTTCTTTTTTTCTTCCTCTTTCACACACTCAGCAGTGTTTAGGGATTAATCCTGGCTCTGTGCTTAGCCAGGAGTGATTCCTAAGTGATCATAATATTGATATGATCACTCCCTAAGTGACCATAATACCATATGAGCTGCTGGGCATTGAAGCCCAGTTGACATGTGCAAGGCCGTTGTACTCTCTGCTGGGCTATCTCTCTAGACCTGGACAATTCCTTATTTAAAAATGAGATTTTGTCCTTTATTTGTCACCGATCACTTTGTTCATGTTCCTCTCACTGGCTGATTTCAGAAGCATCATGCTTAGCTTGCCTGTTCATATTGAGTAGTGGTTGGAACAGTGCAGAGACATGGGCTTTAATTTAGGGTGATTGCTTGTAGCCCTATAGGTGATGGATGCCCTGACTATCAGTATTTATAGACTTTGTTCTGCATGGGTTGTTTAGTTTTCCAAGAGGAAAACCGCTTGTCTCCTCTTTTAGGACTTAAATACTGGGGGATGGGTCACTAAGCAAGATGCTGGATGCTAAGAACCACAGGAGTGAAGAGACAAGATAGTAATGCAGGTCACACAGGTTTTATGCAGGCCATTCTCCTGTTTCAGAAGGTGATCCTTAGCTCCAGCCTGGAGACTCTGCATCTGAATCCAGTCAGGGGTATCACCTTTTAGTCCATTGACAACATCTGTGGCAATTCTAACAAAATCTTGGTAAGGGGTAGCTGTTTCCTATCAGCCTCCCAGGTGGCCCTTGGTACCCTGGGGCACATAATTACCAGTTCTTTTTTTTGTTTTTGTTTTTGTTTTTGGGTCACACCCAGCAATGCTCAGGGGTTATTTCTGGCTCTACACTCAGAAATCGCCCCCCCGGCAGGCTCGGGGGACCATATGGGATGCCGGGATTCGAACCAGCAACCTTCCGCATGCAAGGCAAATGCCTTACCGCTGTGCTATCTCTCTGGCCCCATAATTACCAGTTCTACAGGGAGAGGGAGCCCTAGCAAGACAGATACTCACATCCTTGAACTGGGATCTGGAAGGTTAAAAGAATGTTGATAATATGGTTAGCTCCATACTAGGCTGCAAAAAACGGATAAGAACATTTTCTATTTCACAGGAGAATCTTATTTTTTATTTTTTGGGACATACCCAGTGATGATGTTTCAAGATTATTTTTGGCTCTGTACTCAGGAATTATTCTTGACAGTGCTCAGGAGACCATATGGAGTGCAAAGATTGAACTTGGTTGGGTTGAGCACTTGGATCACATGAGAATCTTAATGTCTGTTCATCCAACAGCAACCAGGGCAAAGTCTCTCGCCTCAGTTTTCCCCTTTGTCTCAGGAAATTGAATGATTTTTAATAAAAGATGCTTTTTGTGTGAACATGTGTTGGATATATTTGTACAAATAATTAAACAAATGAACGAAGAAATGCTGAAGTATCCCCTTTAGAATTAAGATACTTATATCTCTCTATATTTTTTGTTTGTTTTTGATGATGCTCAGGGGTTACTCCTGGCTCTTCACTCAGAAATTACTCCTAACAGGCTCAGGGGATCATATGGAATATCAGGGATTGAACCTGGGTCTGTCTCAGGTCAGCTGAGTGCAAGGCAAACACCTTACCTGCTGTACAATCATTTTGACCCAAATATATCTATATATTTATCTATATCTTTCATTTTATTATATTTTATTATTTATTTAATTAAAATTTTTATTTAAGCACCATCTATATCTTTAGGTAAGAGATTTTGATCACATTGTAACAAATGAAATATGGGCCTTGCTTGCATTTTGTTTCCATCTGCACAGCCTGTTTCTGGCCCATGATCCAAACCAGGATCCAAATTCTTCATGAAAGGTAACATTGGATTTCCTCCTGCAGCTCCAGAGTTTAGCTGAGAGGAAAGAAGGTGTGAGCACTTGTGTGTGTGTGTGTGTGTGTGTGTGTGTGTGTGTGTGTGTGTATTAGTAATGTCTACCTGGCTTCCCATCCCTTCCAAATTTGGATCTTTCTGAAATTGTGTTCAGTGCATCGGTGAGGACGACCAGATCTTGCTTTTCCTCATGCCTTTACTATGGCGTCTTCGTATTTCTATCTGGGACCAACCCAGTTCTCATTTTCCTTCTTCTTCCAGCTCATAGAATCAGTGTGATGCTTCTCCTTAGTTTTCATCTGTACCCTGATTTCCTGTGGTTTGGTTGGGGAAACCCACATTCTCTTCCCCCTCAATCGAACTCAGTCTCTCAGCACTAGGTTTGTTCGGAGAACAAGGGCATTCCCCTACATTTGTTCCTTTAATATTAATGCTACTTGGATTTCAGGAAGGAGCAGGGATAAACAATAGGTCTAATGTTTCACTGGGAGCCTGAACTCTGCTAGATTATCGCCAATTGTACCTTTATTTTTGCTTTGCCGTTGACGATCTTAAAATACCTACAGTGACTAGTATCCTAAGAGAAAGCTATATTGTCATTCGTATAAAAATAAAGACTTTGAAAAGATTATGGAAAAATTGGGTAGCTTTGAGTGGGTTTTATGGGCAGATCCATTGTAATCAGACACATGGAGAGCCTGACTAGAATGCAATGGCGGCTCACCTTGCTTCCTCAGGTAAGCCTGAGACTTAAATTCCAAAGTCACATCAAGAGTTTTTGCTTTATCCTTTGGCTTGCTTGGACTCATGTGCCTCCAGCTACTCTTAGATCAAGGGTAGCTCTCCCCTCATCTCTTCTTCCAGCTCCTCAGGAGGAAAAAGTGTTAGAAGGAAGAAATACTATCTCTGATTCCCACTTCCCAACTTTTCTCTCTCATTTTCTCACACTGCGGCTAGAGCTGTTATCATTTTCTAGAAAGCATTTGACTTGCCACTTGCCAGTTTTTCATGCATTTGGACAGAACCATGCTGTTCAGCTAATACATTTTAAAAAAGCAATACATTTAATAAAATAGTTTACTAAAATTATTAATAAACAACAAATCATTTAATAAGTTAATAAAAATTATAAGTCAAGTGTTTCTTCCTATTTTGTTTTGAAAACCCCTGATACTCATTACTCTTTTCATTATACTTTTATTTTGTATTATGGATTTATAAAAACATTTGATTTTTTGTGTATTTTAAAATTGCACATAATATTTCCTTTTGTGATGGAGGGTAAGATTGGGAATGAGTGTAAGACCTGCTTTCCCTGGCCTCACCCCTTTGGTCTTTGTAAAGTGGCCACAGAGTCATGTCTGAGTATCTGCCTGTTTTTCTGCTGTGTACAAAGTAAGTCCCTGTCAGTTCTGTCTAAGAAATGTCAGTGTCACTGACTTCTCCCTCTGGGTGACCCTCAGTGGTGACTGTTGACTTCAGAAGCTAAACCTATTGGTATCTGGTGTCTCTGCAGGGCACCACCACTGACCAGTTCAAAGGCCTTAAGACTGGACTTAATGCTGACCTCCACTTCTTGGGTGTCTGGGTCAAGGACAGACCCATCTGTAGGGACCTTGCGCCAGCACTGAGCCACTGTGGCCCCCTGTGTGTTGGAATCTGTTGGTACCCTGGGGAGTTTCAGGAGAGTAGGATCACCACACTTTGACCCACGTATCTGACTAAAGGGAAAAAATAATCATTCCAAAAATGAATGATTTCAGACAAATAGTCATGGATAAAGTTCTGAGCTTAGAGACCCTCAGAAGTTGCACATTAAAGGTGGCATCTTCAGGCAGAGAAAAAGCTCAGTCTGCTGGAGCCTATGATTTGCATGCAAGGAGACCCTATGCTTTATCCACAGCACCAATGATCCTGAGCACTACTGACTTCTGAGCTTGGAGAGAGCCCCGAGCACTGCTGTTAGTGATTCTTGAGCACTGCTGTGGCTCCATAGCATTGATTTGGGAGAAACCTTTCAACTCTATCTTGGTGTGGCCTCAAAACAAATTCTTTTTGTTGTTGTTGTTGTTGTTGTTTTCAGGCCACATCTGGCATGCTCATGGTTACTCCTGGCTCTTTGCTCAGAAATCGCTCCTGGCAGGCTCGATGGACCATATGGGATGCTTAGAACCGAACCCTAACCCATCCCAGGTAAGCTGCATGCAAGGCAAATGCCCTGCCGCTGTGCTATCACTCTAGCCCCCTCTTGTTTTTTTTTTTTATTGTTTTTGAGATATGCCTGATGGTTCTCAGGGATCTATTCCTGGCTCTGTTCTCAGGGGGACCATATGGGATGCCAGGAATCGAACCTAGGTCAACTATAGCAAAGCAAATACTCCACTTGCTGTGCTGTTGTTCTTGTCCCTGATATCTTGTTCCTTTTTTTTTTTTTTTTTTTTGGTTTTTGGGTCACACGGGCAGCGCTCAGGGGTTACTCCTGACTCTATGCTCAGAAATTGCCCCTGGCAGGCACAGGGACCATATGGGACACTGGTGGATTTGAACCGCCATCCTTCTGCATGAAAGGCAAACACCTTGCCTCCATGCTATCTCTCAGGCCTCAATATCTTGTTCTTAATGTATACTACCTAGTTAGATTTATACTCTTTGGTCTGTCTATCTATCTATCTATCTATCTATCTATCTATCTATCTATCTATCTATCTATCTATCTATCTATCTATCTATCTATCTATCTATCTATCTATCTATCATCTATCTATCAATCATCTATCTTTCCATCATCCATCCATCCATCCATCCATCCATCCATCCATCCATCCATCCATCCATCCATCCATCCATCTTATAAATTATGTTTCTAGTTGTGCAGAGTTTTGGCTTCTCTTGAGTATTTTAAAGTTCCTATTTCAGTGGTTTAAGGGAGCTTGGCAATCTGCATACAATAGCAACAGGGTGTTTTAAAAGTGAGGCAAACTGGAGCAAAGGGAAAATAATGGCAAGAAAACAAAATGAACACAAGGTGTTATTGAATCTGAAGTTTGCCAAGGAAGGCCTGCGTTTGTCTCAAGTCTTTGGCAGCCTATGGAAACACAGCAGCAGGCTCTGCAGTTTTATAGCTCTGCCAGCATTTTCTTGGTCACTGTGACATTGATTCCTGCTGCAGGATTCCAGACAGAGTCTCTCTGTGGGTGCAATAGATTATATCAGAACCAAGTCCCAAGAGGCAGCAGCTTTCTCAGGGCAGGATAGTTCCCACCTGCTCTTTCTCTGGGCCTTGTCTGGGAAGCCTTGACTGACCTGCCCTTTCTCTCCCCTCATCTTAACTTCACCATATTGGTGAGAGTATATGGTGGAGAGAGGGAGAGAGAGAGTGCAAAATAGGAGAGTGCAGAGAGAGAGAAAGATAGAGAAAAGAGAGATGGATAGAGAGAGTGCAGAGATGGAGAGACAGAAAAACAGAGTGAATGTAGAGAGAGTAAAGAGAGAGAGGGAGAGACAGAGAGAGTGACAGAGAGTGCAGAGAGGGAGAGAATACAGAGAGAGACAGAGAGAAAGAAAGAAGAGAGATAATGCTTAGGAAGCTGGCAGGGAGCTGATTCCTGGGTGAATTGAGTTCTGTCTGCTACTTTAAGACCCTGTTGTTCAGAGTGGTTTTACTCATAGCAGTCAATGTGTGATGAAATGATCATGGAACAGTTCATTCATGATTATTATTTTTGTTTCCTGAACTGATTGTGCCCAGGACTGATTCCTGGCTCTGTGCTCTGGGATCTCAGCTGGTAGCACTCAGGGGACCACACACTGTGCTGGGGATTAAACCCAGACTGGCCACATACAGGGCAAGTGACTTAACCCTGCACTTTCTCTCCAGCTATGGAACAGTTACTCCTGGCTTTATGTTTAGGGATCACTCCTGGTGTGTTTGAGGGAGGCCATCTGGGATGCCAGGAATCAAAATCAAATTGGCAGTGTGGAAAACAGTATGCCCTACCCACTGTACTATCTTTCTAGCCCATTTTCTTAAAGATCATTTAACTTTTATGGGGATTATCTTAAATAAAACTCAGTTTTCTAGTTGTTACTGACATTATTAAATGGCCATGTATAGAATGTCCTAGTTACTTTTTAAGTCAAGGATTTCCAGTAAACCAAATCCCTACCCAGTGCTCAGATTATAGGTGCATAATCTGGATCTCTTCCTGGAGCAGTGCTTCTCAAATAGTGGGGCGTAAAGGGGGACACATTTGACCTCGGCAAACACTGTCATAACAAGCTAAGCCCCGTGTTTATGTCTCTGTATGTCTCTGGAGCTGAGAGTTACTGTGTCCTGCTTCAAACCCCACTTCAAAAAGCTATGCATAGATAGTCTTCCTCATCTATGGGTTTTAAAAAAAAATAAAGAATTTTTTACAATAATTTCCAGAGACAAAAGAGAGGAGGGCCGGAAAGTCTAGCTCACAACATGAACCTCACCAAAAAGAGTGATGAGTGCAGTTAGAGAAATAACTACATTGAGAACTATCATAGCAATGTGATTAAATAAGGGAAGTAGAAAGCCTGTCTAAAGCACAGGCGTGGGTGGGGTGGGGAGGAGGGAGATTTGGGACATTGGTGATGGGAATGTTGCACAGGTGAAGGGGGGTGTTCTTTACATGACTGAAACCCAACTAAAATCGTATTTGTAATCAAGGTGTTTAAATAAAGATATTAATTAAAAAAATAAAAAAAGCTATGCAGTTCAAAACATGCTCATTGTAGCCATTAATCCAGACATTACCTCTTTAAAAAATCAGCTCAAATTATTTTATATATTTTTGTTTTGCAAGTTAAAGTTTTTTTAAAATAAAGATACTATTTATAGTCACGTAGGGTGTGCGAAAAATGTTTTCTTCTTTCTAGGGGGGGGCATGAAGAAAATAATTGAGAAGCACTGTCCTGGACGGTGAGGCTTGTTGGGAGGATGGATGCTTCCTAATTCCTCTGATTAATGCAGCCTTAAGCTTCCGCATTTGGCAAACTCTCCTCTGATACGACCTGACAGAGGGCAAGAACATCTGGGGCTCCCCAGGAAAATTGTGATTCATGGGCGCGCTACAGAGACCCTTTCTCCAGTTCCTATTTACTGGCCTACCAGAACTTCCTGTGAAGGGAAAACTCCTTGAGGGAGAGGAAACAGGCTTTCCTTCATCTGTGGCTGTTGGCATAGAGCCAGAATTATTAACCCAAGACAGCCACGCTCTGATGGCAGTCAAAGAAAGGCAAAGCGCCCTGCTGCATCTAGATTCTACTCATGAACAACCTCAGGCCAACTGTTTAAGCTCCTCTGTGCCTCAGTTTCCTCCAAGGTCAAATAGGGACTCTTAAAGGACTCCTATAGAGAACAAGTTTTAAAGGACTCTTATAGGGAACAACAACCTCAAGACTTGGTGCTTTTTTTGTGTATTTAGTTCATTTGCAGACTTAAGTAAATCTCCCAAGCACTGCCCAGAGGACCAGAAAAGCATTTCAGCCAGAGCCTAATGGTTTGGGGATAGTGGAGGGTGTCACCCCAGCAGTGTTTGGAGGGCTTCCGGGCTATAAAGGGGATGCTCAGGAGATCAGATTGAACCTTGCTTTCATGCAAAACATGAGACTTAATCCCTGTTATTTATAACCTGACAGTACCACACGTTTACTGGGTACTGATATGAATAACAACCCACATCTTTCTTTTATCTATTATCTATTTACCTTTCTCTAGTCATCTTGTTTACCTCCCCCTCCCCATCATCTATCCATAGTTGCATCACCGACTTACTCCTTCTGCCTCATCCCACATAGAATCCTAGGCTTACGTTGACTCAGTTACACACTCAAAGCTAACATTTGTGTAGCGCTCATCCATTGATCTAAATTACTGTTTAAGTCTGGTACCTGCTCTCAGTTGAGAGATGAGCCAAAGCTTCTGGGAGGAACCTGGCAGAACTCAGGATGGAAAAGGCAGAATTTTGGAGCCAGACCTATGCCCATTTAACAGGATACAGTGCCACTCCATAACCCTGTCACTCTGATAGAATATAGTGTAGTAGAACTCTACTTTCATTTTCTTTGGGTATTCTAGCTAAAAGTTTTGGATTTCTCATCAGTATATAAACCTGATCTCTCCAACCACCCCCCCCCAATCAAAATCAATCACAATTTGCATGATGGAGAGATATGGGCCTTTCCTGGCTCTATGGGCTGCATTTAGCTGGGAGGAAATTTAATTTAATTTATATGTGAGAAATGCAGCACGTTCAAGTGCAGGGATATGGATTACATAGAAATGATTTCTGTTCCCAGGGAATGAAATAGCCAGAGAAAGGAAGATGAGGGCACATTAATTCCTGCAGCTTAAGTAATCACTCATATTGCCACCCACGGCCGCTGCCTCTGGCCATGTGAATATGTCACAGGGAAATTTGTACAAGGGGGATTTCTATACGCAGTATTATTTCTAAACACAATAGAATTTTAGGTAAAGTTCAGACCTTCATATCCTATCCCCTTTGGTTGCAGGATTTCAAAGTGATCATGAAACACAAAGAAAATGAGACATTATCTTGTATGCATAGATATTATGCATGCAAGAGCAAAAATATTACTCCATTCATGGTTGTGAGGAATATGAGTGAAAGGACATCCAGAAATTGCTTAAGTGCCAGTCAGAACCTCAGCGGGACTCAGAACTCTATCCCTAGCAGATGTTTTCTGGATCCCATTTACTGCCATGATGCATACAATCCTATTATGTCATTATTATTGCTTAGAGTGGGCATCACATTTCTTTTTGTTTTGTTTTGTTTTAGGGTCATACCCGGTGGCGCTTAGGAATTACTCCTGGCAGGCTTGGGGGACCATATGGGATGCCAGGGATTGAACCTGGGTCAGTTGTTTGCAATACAAACACCCTCCCACTTTCTCCTATTGCTCTGGCTTCAATATCACATTTCTTTATTGCAGGGGTCTCAGGGTCTTAGGGATCTGTTTTCAAATAAAGTTCATTTTCACAATTCTAGGACTGAAATTTTCTCAGAGATGGACAACTGCCCTGTCTCTTTGCCTCAGGTTTCAGTTATAAGGAAACACGATTATACATGTATTGTGAATGGTTATGAATAACGGTGGTGCTCAGGGGTTACTCCTGGCTCTGCATTTAGAAATCACTCCTTGCAACAATAGAATCAATACCCAATCTACAACAAGCTGTACAAGTGGGGAACAGTTCCAGTAACATTACAGGGGGTAAAGGAGGGAGATGTTGTGGGATGCATGCCGGGAACAAGGATGGAGGGAGGACAACACTGTGGTGGAAATGCCCCTCATTCATTGTCACTATGTGCCTTAAATATTACTGTGAAAGATTTGTAACTTACTTTTACCACTATTTGTAGGTTTGAGGGACCATATGGGATACTGAGGATCGAAACTGGGTCCACCATGTGCAAGACAATTGCCTTTCCCACTCTGCTGTTGCTCCTGCCTTTCATATCTTTATTTGATCTCTTCTCCATTTACTTCTCTCTCATCTTCGTATCTCCCTACATCCACCCATCGTTTGTCTATACTCGTTTCACCCTCTGAGTCATTCTGCCTCTTCCCTCACAGAATCTCAGATTTCCATTGATGACGTGGGGTGATTTATCTCTGAGGTGAGGCTGTAAGCAGGCAGGTTGACCCTTCTCCTAGCTCTTAGCAAGAGGCAGGAAAAACCAACACTCTAGTATAAATTTACCAGCTGGGGCAGCACGAAGTGCATGAGAGCACTGACTCTGGAGGGCAGGAAAACCCACCTGGCACTTTGGCATGAAACGTGAGTTAGAGTCTGTCAGTGACTTACTTGAATGAATGGAGCAAGCTTAGTCCCACAGCTGGTTTTCTGTGGTGAAACTGGTCCCAGAGTGACTGGTGCTCTTAGACCGATTGAACAGTCACCTGGTAATTTTTGGCGCTTATCCCTTCCGCTTTGTCCTTTTTCTTTCAGGAGTTGGACAAATATCTGCATTCAAAATGTAGTTAAAGATTAGATTGATGTAGAATATTTTTGTATGTTGAGCCCACTTTTTCTTTTATTACTATCTTTATTTAAGTACCATGATTACAAACATGTTTGTAGTAGGGTTTTATTTATAAAAAAGAATATCCCCTTCACAAATGCAACCTCCCACCACCAATGGCCCCCCCTTCTTCCTCCTCCCCCACCCCCTGCCTGTATTCAAGACTGGCATTCTATTTCTTTCACTCATTACCATTGTTATGGTAGTTGATGGTGTAGTTATTTCTCTAACTGCTATCACCATTCTTTATGGTAAGCTTCATATCATGGGCCTGTCCTTCCATCCCTCACCTCTATTGTCTCTGGGTATTATTACAATACTGTCTTATTTTTCTTAAATACCACAAATGAGTGAGACTATTCTGTGTTTATCTCTCTCCCTCTGACTCATTTCACTCAGCATACTAGTTTCCATGTTCATCCATGTATAGGTAAATTTTTTTTTTTTTTTTTTTTTTTTTTTTTTTTTTGGTTTTTCGGGTCACACCCGTTTGATGCTCAGGGGTTATTTCTGGCTACACGCTCAGAAATTGCCCCTGGCTTGGGCGGACCATATGGGACACCGGGGGATCGAACCGTGGTCCTTTCCTTGGCTAGCGCTTACAAGGCAGACACCTTGCCTCTAGCGCCACCTCGCCGGCCCCAAATTTTATGACTTCATTTTTCCTGACGATTGTATAGGATATCATTGTGTATATGTACCACTGTTTCTTTAGCTACTCAATAATAAATGAGTTGTTACCAGATTCTAGCTATTGTAAATAGCACTGCAATGAATATAGGTGTGCAGAAGGCATTTTTGTTTTGTGTTTTTGTGTTCCTAGGGTATATCCCTAGGAGAGGTATAGCTGGATCATATGGGAGCTCAATTTCCAATTTTTTGAGAAATCTCCATATTGTTTTCTATAAAGGCTGGACTACATGAGCCTACCTTTTCATGATTATTTCATTGACTCTACATTTCATTAGCTTGTTTTATAGCCAAGGGTATGGAAGCTTACAGAGATGGCCTAGGATGCTAACCCAAGCTCACCCTTGGGATGAGGCAAGAATCAAACCCGCCTGGTCTCCATCACCATACAAATAAGTACTCCTGGCTGCCTTCTCTCTGCCCTGGGCCACTATGCAAAGAAGATTCTCATGAACATTCTTCCCCTGAGTGATGGAGGCAAGAGAGAGAGAGAGAGAGAGAGAGAGAGAGAGAGAGAGAGAGAGAGAGAGAGAGAGAGAGAGAGAGAGAGAGAGAGCAGGTCCTTCCTTCTTTCCTCTTACCTGCTTATCTCCTTTCCTTACTCATCTTCACTATTTTCTAGAATCAGTTTTCCTTTAACATGCTAGAAAGGACATTTTCATCACCAACCTAGGGCTTCCTCTGCATTTCCCCTTGTATTTATTTGCTGGCTTGGGAAGGTCCTGGGGCATACATAGACTTACTGCCCGTTGGCTACAGTCTTATTTATGGTAGAAGGGCTGTGCATATCCCGGCATACAGATCAATAGCGGAATAACAGAGTTACTCATTTTGATTGAAGGCAATTCGGATGTAGCTGCTGTTTACAAGGAGCAGACAAAAAAGCTGTTTGTTCCATTGCTGCTGGGAGCCAGGAGATGTTCGGGGAGTGGGCGGGTGTGTGTGTGAAGGAAGAAAGTGGCTGTTCTGGGGTCTTGATTGGAGCCAGGCAGTGCATTTGACACGGGCACTTTGAGGGAATTCCTGGAGTTGAGCTGTTGACTGCTCTGGCTTCTCTATTTAGAAAAACACAGTTGTGTTGAAGAACCATAATAAGGAGGTGCAGGGAACAGAGAGCATTTCTAAATGCATTCTAGAGCTGGAGATAGGGTGGATACCCTGGGAGGGACGACAAGGACTCAGCCAGCCAAATGTGCTATTTCTGTGCAGCCAGGCTGGTTCAGTGAGAGATGCCGGCCTCCTGAAGCAGGGATCCTGGTTTGCTTCCTGAGATACAAGTTCAAGCACATTTAACAGAAAAATGCACCAAGGTGCAGGGATTGATGTTTTTAATTTATTTTCTCTGGGTGTGTAGGGGTGTTTATTTCCCTAGGAAAGGACCCAGTGTTATTCCCGGCTGAGAGGATGTGTCTCTGGGCAGTCCTGCTGACTGGGTATGGTCCACTGGGGTCTGTTTGTAAGGGGGAGGGCACTCACCTAGAAGAAGGGGAGGTAGGAGGGATCCTGGAGCAGGGAGGTGATTCCCAGACTCATGGGACAGATTGCACTGACCTCCTGGCTGTGTCCTTGGGCTCTCAGACACCTTACGGGTCTCAGACACCTTACGGGTCTCCTTCCAGAAACTTCTGCTCATTTCTCCTCACCCTTCTGACACCCCAGTGCCCTTACCCGAAGCAAGTCCAGCTCATTGGGAAACATGCAGCTTCCACAAGTTTCTGGCCACTCCAGTACTCATATGAATGGTAATAATGATCAGAGGAGAAGCCAAGGAGTAAATAGTTCAGGATCTGGGGCCAGATTATCCACATGAGGCTGTCGAGGGTGTGAGATGATACAGCCTGGGCCAGCCTGAGTGGGGCTAGTTTCGCTCCAGCAGCATTTAACCATTGAGCGCGGAAGTTGGGTTCCCCAGACACTTGTTATGGCTTCAGAGAATCTTCTTTGTTTGCTTTCCCTGCAAACATAATCAAATTTGAAAGTAAAAATACAAAATGGCACCAACAAAATAACCTTAGCTAGGGGACCAGATTTAAATTGGTCTGGGCTGTAATTTCGGTAAGTTGATGTTGGAGTCTTTCCTGGGTCCTGGGGATAACTGGGCTCAGGGAGAGGATGCTCAGTTGACAGCCTGTCCCAAGGCCACATGATTGTATAGGGGCCTAAGGTAATGGTGTGTGTTTGTTACACACTTATTCTGCTGAGTCCTTTTATGAATTCTGTTGATTTGGCTACTCAGAGATGTTCAGAGCCACAGTTCTGCACAGACACTCCTCCTGTCTCACATGGATGAAATGTCTGTTCATTCTCTCAGCACTGTAGGTGTTGGCAATTGTTGCCTTCAATAGGCAGAGGCGAATGGAACTTGGAAAATTACTCACTCAGAGCTACCACTCTAGAGGCTGAGATTAGAATGGAGATCAGAACCCATTCCCCTCTTGGGATGCCTAATTACCCCCCAAGTAGTCAAGGTTCAAGTCCTTGTTATATGCTTCCTGAACTTGAGTTTGAGCCTTGGGGAGCTGCATGGGATTTGCAGCAGGTCTGGGAACCTCGTGTTTCCATCCAGCCTTTAAGTTTTATTCCACTGAAGCTATAGTTCAGTTCAGGATTGGTCCTAAAGTGTTTGGACTTGTTGCTTTATCTTCTGGTCACCAGTTCTTTCCCTGTGTGTAGCAGGAGCCTGAATTGCTTGCTGTCATGGTCTTGTGCTCTCCTTTTATGATGCTTCTCAGTTTTCTTTTTCTTTTCCCTGTGTTGTTTTTCTGCCTATTTTTTTCTTTAAGTGAATCAAGGTCTTTTTTTTTTTTTTTTAATTTATTGAGACTTAGATGTGAGTGGAGAGAATGAGGGGAAGTATGTTCAAGACAGAACCTAGGCAACCAAAAAACAGAGAGACGAGCAAGGGAAATGCGTGTTTGAGGGAGAGCACTGCAGAAGGCAGACAAACTGTGTATTGCTTGGACCCTCTCTGATCTTCTGCCCGGACTACAGAAATCTCAAGACCCATGCATGAGGTTACTGAGATGGGGCAGGAACCAAACAAGAAGAAAACAACCATCTAGCCATGAATGTATTTTTGTTTTAAGCCACACCCGGTAGCTCTCAGGGTTTACTCCTGACTCTGCACTCAGAAATTATTCCTGGCAGGCTCTAGGGACCTTAGGGGATGATGGGGAGCAAACCTGGGTCAGCCAGGTACAAGTTAAACACTCTCCTCACTGTGCTATTGCTCCAATCACAGACTATAAATACATTTTGAAGACCATAAAACAGCTGTTTTAAGCATACTTGCTTTCTCTTACACACTCTTTTTTTAAACAGAAAGGTAGTTTTTCCAAGAAAAGCAAGTAATATTGTTGTCGATAAGGAGTTGACAACAGCGGCAGCATCTTCTATTTCCATAGCACCATTTAAAAGTAGCTTTTTGAAGGCATTATCTAATCCATCTTACCAATGTTCCTTTGAGACAGGTAAGAAGCTTTTTTATGAGAAGATCCTTTTATGTAGCTGCCGAAAGAGGCTTCTTTGTTGTAAACCAAAGCTGAGTGTCCCAGAGAGATTTCAATAGCAGGTCTCTTGGCTGCCAGGTGCTTCCCAGGCTGAGGGGCACGATTCTTTAAAAAAAAAAAAAAAAAAAGTCAGGCTCTACCAGGGTTTTGAAAAAGATTTTTTAAAGTCTGTTTTCCACTCAGCTATCAACATGGCCTTTAATATTTACAGATCCAATGCCCTTGTTTGGCTGGTGAATATTGAGTTTGTCGGATTGGCTTGAATGGAAAGATCAAAATCATTCCATATCTGAGACTGGAGCAATAGTATAGCAGGGAGGGCATTTGCCTTGCATGTGGCTGATCTGGGTTTGATCTCTGACATCCCATATGGTCCCCAGAGCCCGCCAGGAGTGATTTCTGTGAACAGAGCCATACCACTAGGTATAGCCCATAAAAAAAATTATTCCACATCTTTATAAGCTATAGACAGTTTACAGATTAGCTGGAACAGAGTCAAGGTGGGGATGGGATGAGAGCTTTTGTGCCAAATGGTTGTAGAGACTATGTAGGAGAAATCTTTGGTTTCTACAGGATTTGACTATACGAAACCAATATCTTTCTGTGGGCTATTAAAACACACCCAGAGCGGAAAAACATATAAAAATAAAATAAAGCAAAAAACAAACAAACAAACAAACAAAAAACAAAACCAAAAACAACAAAAAACCCACAACAAAACATCAGAGGTCTCTATAAGTAAATTCACCAAAGGAACATTTCTGAAAATAGCTTTTAGATTTATAGAAAATTCAATGCCTTCGAGATGTCTCTGCAGAGGAGACCAGGGCTTTGGGCTTTGATTGGCATCTCTGAGCACCCAGAGTCCTGGACGACTGGGAAGTTCTGGAAATAGATAAAGGGGTGTATGCTGTGGGGGGAGGAGGTTCCTGTTTCCATTTGGAAGCAAAGCATCCTCACACTGTTCTTGGCTGCTCCAAGCTCTGACAGCCACCACAGTACTCTCAAACTCTAGAACCATCCTGCTCCACTCTTTTCTCTGTGTCCTCTGAGTGGGAAATCAAAGCTGAGAAATAATTCGACATTGTGGTTTAAATCAATGTGAGGCATATGGATTTTGAGACGGAAGGACATTTAAGAAACTTTAATATTGTCATCTTTCCTACTCAATGTCTAGCACTGCAATTTTATAAGCTCATTTTACAAAATATAGGACAGCTTAATGCTTTCTAATTAGGATGGATTATAATCATTCAAAAAAAGTGTAGTCTAATAGGAGATGGTTGGCAACTTCACACTGACATGGATAAAGATGGGACATATTTTAAAAAGAAAGAATTCAATAAAGTCACAACATTCATTTTTTACCATACAATTTTACTGATAAAATTGTCAACTTAGCATCTATATTAAGAGATCATGACTGTCTGAATGATTTAGAACCTTTTTTTAAAAATCATAATCATTGTCAAATATTAAATTTGGTGAAACTTAACAAAAATGTACTTTTAAAATTTATTACAAAAACTTTTGGGCCACACCCAGCTGTGTTTAGGGCTTACTCCTGACTCTGCACTCAGGGACAACTCTTGGAGGGATTTAGGGGACCTTCTGGGGTGTCAGGGATTAAACCTGGCTCGGCTGTGGGCAAGGCAAGCACCTACCTGCTGTACTATGGCTCCAGCTCTGTATTTTTATTTTTAAACTTATTCAGTCAATAGAATGTTTTCAATGAATTAAGAAAGGTTCAGAAATGATAATTCTTAATTTTTCTATTGCTTTTAAATTTGCTGTTTGCTGGGCTGGTGAAAAAAAATCTAAGAAATTAAGTTTAAGCAGGGTTTCTGCTTAGCAATTCCCCTCCAAAAAAGAGTCTACATTGTGGCCCGAGTGATAACACATTGGGAGGGTGTTTGCCTTGCAAATGGCCAGCCTGGGTTTGATCTTGGGCATCCATATGGTTCCTCAAGTTAGCCTGGGGTGAGTGCAGAGTTAGGAATGACCCCTGAACATTGCTGGGCATGCCCCAATTCCCCCCAAAAGAGTCTATAGAACAAGCAGATCCTGTTGTCAAGTGGATACAGAGACCTTTGCAGGCTGCGGGCCTCATTCTGCCAGTCTGTAGTGATCTGAAGTGCACCTCAAAATGGAGGCTTCATATTGGTAAGGAGTGCTATGTGCACGGAGGACACTTCCCATAGGCTATGTTGAAAGGTGTGTTGTTCGTTTTAAACTTTCCAAACATAATTGGCCTTTAAGGAAGGTATTATACAAAGAGACATGCTCTTATTTTGGGGAGCTCAAACATCCATTTTCTGGGGTGTCACACCTGCCAATGCTCAGGGGTTATTCTTGGCTCTATATTCAGGAACTAATCCTAGCTGGTCCAGGGGACCATAGGGGATGCTGGAGAATTGAACCTGGGCTGGCCACATGCCAGGCAAGCACCCTCCAAGATGTACTATAGGTCTGGCCTACCCAAGCACTATTTCAGGAATCTGATGAGAGCTTGAATTGTTCCTCCCAGGACAAAATCCCAAAATTATAAAACATTAAAATATCATACCAGGAGATTTGGGGAGTTACAAAGTCTATTGGAAATGTTTTTGGGAAGCTCTACTCTTGATCACACTTGGCAGTGCTCAGGGGTTACTCCTGGTTTCTCAGAAGTCTTAGTACACAGAACCTTCTTAGTTATTTCAAATGCCTTTTTTGATTCATCCCTGTCCTTCCCAGGCAACTGGACATTAAATAGGAGGAGCTTAATTGTAATCTAATCTGAACAGAAATGCTTTGCTTTTTGTTCCTCTTGCAAATTAAAGGATCATGAAATTACAGCAAAATAGATCCGGTTTATGATTTTTCTCAGAAAAAATATAGATGCAATTGCAATTGCCTTTTGATCTTTGGAACCCTCTTAGTGTTTGACAGCATGACCCCAGCATCCTCCCTTGCTGGTCATGAAGAATTTATGCTCCGAAGTGATGCACAGGACATTGCTAGCTGGACAGCCATTCTTTTGCTAAACTTGGTCGTCTTGGAATGGTGATGTTGGGATGGTACTAGCAGAGTGAAATTGCTCATTGTATCCTTGGCTTTAGCTTCCTCAATGTGTAACAAAATATGGGGTTTTTGAGTTGTAAGGTTTTATCTCAAATTTTTTTTTTTTTTTGGTTTTTGGGCCACACCCGGTGACGCTCAGGGTTTACTCCTGGCTATGCACTCAGAAGTCGATCCTGGCTTGGGGGACCATATGGGACGCCGGGGGATCGAACCGCGGTCCATCCTAGGCTAGCGCAGGCAAGGCAGGCACCTTACCTCTAGCGCCACCGCCCGGCCCCTATCTCAAATATTTGAGAGAAAGAGGCACTAACAATTAGAGTGTGCTTGCATTGTTCAGTACATTTCACACATTATTCATCAACTCCTCCTGGCTGTGCCATCCATAAGGCAGAGTGGTTATCTCCCAGCCTCCCTTTTTAATACCAATCTGTTTAAGATTATCAGCCAGGATTTCTATTAGACTCTCTCTCTTTTCTCTCTCTCTCCCTCTCTTCTCTCTCTCTCTCTCTCTCTCTCTCTCTCTCTCTCTCTCTCGCTCTCCTTTGATTATTTCTATTGTGAACATATAAAAAGACATAGCATGATACTTTCATTTTCCTTTTTCATATTTTTATTTTTGGGCCACACCCAGCAGCTTTCAGGTTACTCCTGGTTCTGCACTCAGGAATCACTCCTGGAAGGCTCGGGGGTATTGAACCTGGCTTAGCCATGAGCAAGGCAAACGCCCTCCCTGCTGTGCTTTGGCCTGGCTCTCATTCTCTTTTCTCCTACTCATGTGAGAATTGTGAATTTTTGGAAATTGTTGAAAAGCATCTAGGCCAGAATGACAACCCACCAGAACTATAGCCCATCTTCAAATTATTCCACATTACCTTGGCTTGTGAGGACCATATGGGATGTCAGGGATCAACCTGGGTAGGCTGCACTCAAAGGAAATGCTCTATCCACTGTGTTATTACTCTGGCCCCAGAAATATCAAGTTTTGACTAAATTTTTTAATTGTGATTTTTGTGTGAAATGAAGGAAATTAAAATCTAAGGCCAGGGATATGTTTACTTACCTACTTGCAGTAACTATTGCCCAATTTATACACATATCAAATGATTATGGTCTTTGCTTTAAACTATACAGTGTTTCAGGTCAATTCTAAATCAATAGAGAAAAGCCTCTGGATATAGAAAAAAAAACACAGCACTGGAGTGATAGCACAGCAGAAGTGAATTTGCCTTGCGTGCTGCACACCCAGGTTCAAACCCTGGCATCCCGTATGGTTCCTCCCCGCTCAGCCTGTCAGGGGTAATTTCTGAGTACAGAGCCAGAAGTAATACCTGAGGACTTCTGGGTGTGGCCTCAAAAACAACAACAACCAACCAACCAAAAAAAAAAACCCAAACAAACACATAGGGGCTGGAGAGAGAGAGAGAGAGAGAGAGAGAGAGAGAGAGAGAGAGAGAGAGAGAGAGAGAGAGAGAGAGAGAGAGAGAGAGAGAGAGAAAGTAGAGCAAGGAAGGTGTGTGTCTTACATGAGGCTGACCCTGCCTCTGTACTACATATGGTCCCCTGAGCACCGCCTGTAGTGATTCTGAGCACAGAACTAGGAATAAGCCATGTGCACCACAGAAAGAAACCACCCAAGAAACCCCTCACCCCCAAATGAAAAACACCACCACCAGTAGCAGCAACGACAAACCAAACAAATGAAAGCCTGTTTAAGTCACTTTTCCATTTTCTTTTATGGGTTTCGGGGATGTGTTTTTGGCAGAAAGCTATATTCCTTCTCTGTGAATAATGATGGAAATTTGTATTTAATTTCATTGTTTACCCCTTACTTTCCAAGTTCGCACTCAGGTTCTCACTTGGCCTGCTATTTCTAGATTCTTGCTCATGGAAATAGAGTCAGGTATAGGCTCTGTCTTATTTAAGCCCACATGAAAAGCAGAACGCCAGGAACATTATTGTATTTAATTTCTTAAGGCAGAAGCAGGTACTTCACACAGTGATTAACTAGATGGCATTACCAATCCCAGCATCCCTTGCCTACAGATATCATTAAAGAGATACAGTGATACAGCCTTAAGCAAAGACTATTTTTTAAAGAAAATCTATTCTTTATAATGTGCTGGAAAAAGCAAATTTTAATCATAGACAGACCATCTTACAGAAGTCAACATCTCATGTTCAGCTCTTATCCAGTTAATGATCAAATACTTGAGTATATCTACTTTGTTTATATGTATTGCTTTTTTCTTCCCTTGCATCCGGGAGCTTTATTCTAGACTTTTTCCTCAATCTGTTGCCAGTATTTATGACTTTCTCAGATAATCAATAATGAGTTTATTTGTGGCCTAGCCAGTATTAGTATTAGTATTAGGGTGTCTAGTATAATGAGAATCCATAATGTTTGTGGGCTGGGGAAACTATTATTTGCTGTTGTCTGAAGTGGGATTGGTGAAGTTCGGAATGCCCGAGGGTCAGGCCCATCTTTGGAACTCACGAGTGTTGATTTGGATGATGAGTCTGGTGAGTTGGAATTACTTTTTTTTTTTTTTTTTTGCAGTCCTTTCTCAGTTGGGGACATTTATTTCAGAATCACAGCTATGGCAGGCTGAGTGAATGGGGTCACCTTGATGTGTATGAAGCAGCGGCATACATCTATCAATCCCCACCCGGGCCCGTGTAAGCCTGCTGCTTGAGAAAGGACAGGCTTATTCCCTGGGCTGAGATTTATCTGATGCCTGATATCAATGGCACTTAAATCTCGCTCCCCACCTGGCGCCCCTGCTGATCACCGAGTCCTCGTGTACACACTTCAAGCATGGTGGCTGCAGTTCCTGAAGGAAGAAAGGTTGAGTGGAGGTCAGGCCTATAAAAATATCAGAGGAACGCTGGGGTAGGTCTAAGAATCACTGCATTTTTTTCTTTACCAGTTACGCTAATATCCTACCATCCTACAGAAATCAGGTTTCTCAAAACTAACTTTAAAATCCGAGTAATAAACACAAGTCCTTGATCTACATAAGCCCTGTGTATTTGATTGTATTTCATCTTAGACATCCACAATAAGAACTCTAGAATTACCTTTTAAAATTTTTTTTTGTGTCATGTTTTCTACAGCATGCCACAAAGAATTCCCAAATGAAGAGGGCAGATGATGAATATTAAAAGGGGAGAAAAATGTTCCCTAATAAAACTTTTCTGTTCTTCCCAGGGCTTCTCAGCTCTGGATTTCACAACATCCTGTTGTGTCTCCTCAAGAAATGTTGCTGGCTTTGAAGCTTTAGCCTTTGTTCCATTCCCAGTGTGGGTTTCCCCCTGCTCTCTCAAAGTCTGTGCTGCCCTGACTTGACAGACTATGCCCAGCAGTGTCCTTTCTTGAGAGAAACTCTGAAAAGGACTTGGCATTTGTAACAAAAGGTGCAAAGTTGGAGCAGCATTCAGCATTCAGCTCTGATGTGATCCGATCATGTCTGCATTTATTAGAAGTGATCCCAGCTTTTATGGACTCTTGGGTATGATCTGGTAGGTGATTTTTTTGGGGGGGTTGGAAATGCTCAACAATGTTTCTACCATTCCCATTAATGGCAATAGCTCCTTTGCTGAATAGTTAGGGATGCCAAACTTTTGGAAAGTGCCTCAAATTGCTATTTCTAAAGCCAAATGCTTTGTGACTTGGTTCACAGTCACCCACCCATGTTTTTCCTTGTTGGCAAAAGTTTTCTCATTGTAGACCACAGAAAAGTGGCAGACTTGGTATCTTTACATGTTCAGTATGTGAAGACTCTTCTGCTGCTAAGATGGGCTCATGGGCCATATTAGCCAGTATGGTCTTGACTCTAGTCATCACCGACATTTGAATGGCCTAAACCAAGGGGCTGATTTTCTGTTTGTGCTAAGTCCCCACTATTGGGGCTTATGGTTTTGGCTGTGTCCTCTTTATTTTTCCTTAGATGGACATATTTAGTGGGTATTTTTTTTTTTTTTTTTTGGTTTTTGGGCCACACCCGGTAACGCTCAGGGGTTACTCCTGGCTATGTGCTCAGAAGTTGCTCCTGGCTTGGGGGACCATATGGGACACCGGGGGATCGAACTGCAGTCTGTCCAAGGCTAGCGCAGGCAAGGCAGGCACCTTACCTTTAGCGCCACCGCCCGGCCCCGGGTATTTTTTTTTTAACCTCCTGAGCCTACACAGGTGACCTTCCTATAACTATCAGATAGGCAAAAGTGCTTTTTGAAACTTCTGAAAGTGGCCTTTTCTCTGCCCATTTCTGGCTTCATATTTCAGTTTTCTTCTGCTATTGAGAAGAATTCCTTGTGTAGGCTCTAATTTCTGAATCTGTTAGGGCTGACAAAGTTATGTGGTGGTGGAAACCAGCTTCACAATTGCAATGATTTAGAGGACAGAGTGATTTAGAGGTCTTCTTCCTTCTGTGTTCATCCCAGTGAAGGTACTATGTTCTGTTCTGATGTCTTCACCCAAAGACCAGGCTGATGGGATAGAAGAAACAGCATCTCTCATTCAGCACTTGTCAAGGGCTGTGACTTAGTGACCAAAGCTTCAGTATAACAAATGGCTTGGAACTCAGGCAGAAAACAACTCTCTGCTGTCTCACTGTTCTTGCATGCTGGATTGAGTTTATCTGCATAGCTTTATGGCTCCTGCCTCAAGAACCACAGCCTGTTGGTGGCTTGGCTGGAGACTGGCTTCAGTCACAGTTTGGGCTCCTTGAGGATGGTTAGAACAGCAGGGATGGCTGGACCTCACTAATCTAATAGTCTCTTGTCTTCAAAAAGCCTGGCACAGGCCTCTTTACATGGCAGTAGAGTTCCCAGGTTGGTTGGGAGTGAGGCTCACCGTGTCAATTACACCACTTTGATTTGTTATCAGGCACACCAGGGCTGGCTCTGGGAAGGGAGAGGAGAAGGTCTCCTGGTCTGATTGGGAATAGTTCTGAGGCTTGATGGCCACTTGTACTCACCACAGCAAGGACATGAGACTGTGCGGATTATTGGGATCTTTCATCATGATGTGGCCCCAGTTATGTCTACTCCCATTTTATAAATCAGGTCAAGTCACAGGACCAAAGAAGACAGGAAATGAATGTTTCCCCTGGTTTAGGAAGGCTAATATCTTTGACCATCTGGTAAATGGAAATTACGATGTTCCTAAAGGAATTTTATACACTTTTTAAAAAATTTAAACTTAATTTAAACACCAAGGTTTACAAAGTCATTCAAGATATAGTTGTTTTGGGCATTCAATGTTCTAACACTAAATCTATTACCAGTGTGACTTTCCCTCTACCATTGTCAATAGTTTCAACCTACTCCCCATGTCTGCCCCCTTGAATGGCAGAAAAGAATTTATTTTATTTATTTATTTTTGGTTTTGGACCATATTCAGTGGTGCTTAGTTACTTATGGCCCTGATTCAGAAATTACTTCTGGAAGTGCTTGGGAGACCATCTGAGAATAAACCTGGGTCAGCTGTACACAAAGGCAAGAGCCCTATCCACTGTACTATTGCTGTGGCCCCCACAATAATTTATTTTATATAGTTTTTAAATAACTAAATGACTAATGGAATTATTGACACACACAATAAATGCTTCAGGAAAGAAGTTTGTAAAAATTGTTCTATCTCACAATGAGGTCATTAAAAAGTCATTGTCTAATGATTTGCTGAGCTGTTTTTTGCTAGTCAAGTTTCTCTGTTATTGTTTTTGTTTACTGAACTTAGTTTGACTTCTATGTGACTTTCTCATCTAATTTGTTGTGCTCCTCTTGGAATGTCAGTATTTGGAACTGGGAGGATTCATGGCATGCAGCTATACACTCAAGGAACTTCATGATCTCCATAATCTGTAGAACTGGACCAATGAGTTTCAATGGCTTGGATTGACTTGCATCTCTTTTAAGATTAGTTGTGAAGCTGTGAAACTGGTTTATTTGTTTACATGGTGGTGGCTGTGGGATGTGGCTTCTGACAATTCAGGAGGTGAGGGAGGCTGCCCAAGTTCACTGTGAAAAGACCCCAGAGTTTTCAGCACAAAGACCAGTGATCCCTTGGTTTTTAGTGACTTGACTTGCTTCTCTTCCAAGATTAGTCACGATGCCATGAAGTCAGGCTGTTGTTTATGTGACAACAGTAGGAGTTTAAGGAATTGACACACTTGTTGAGTATCAAGTCTTCTGTTGTTAGAGTTAGATTTCTTTCATTTTGTTGCTCAAATGATGGAATTTCCTATTGGGTTTCAGATTCTTATCATGTATTTAGCTGTTTGTAAAACATTTTTTAAAGTTATATCTATGGTGCAATCTTCCCTGAAGTTGAATCATTTTGTAGCCCTGCTTTGAATGCAATAGTCTTTTTTTTTTTTTTATTAAGTCTTCTATCACTCCTTTCCAAGTCCTATAGTATATTTGGGAATAATGTCCTTAATGTTCTCATTTATCATTTTTGATAACATGTGTCATCAGCATATCTTTTTTGGGGGTATAGTGCTAGGACCCAACGTAGAGGGAAACATTTGCTTTGTCCTAAAGTTAGAGAAAAAGGTGTCCCCCTTTCCTGTAGTTTTTTGATTCTTTAGTTTAAGGGCTTGGCCTTTTTAAGCCTTCATAATGTTATAAGTCTTTGATCCTCTGTATTGATAGGGATATCTGGTCAATGGAGACATGAGGCCACTTGACACATTTTTCAGAAATCTCTATCCCTCAGAGGAGAAGGGGGATTGGAACCACTTGGGCTACCATCTGCACTTCATCCCAATCACCTGTTAAACTGATGATAAATCAAACAAAAATATGATTGATACCATTTTGGATGGAAAAATAAAGGGAGGAAAGATGATGGTGTGGGTCACAGAGATCCTTTATATCTGTTGGAAGCTAAACCCTACTTGGTGCCCTGCTGGTCCGGAGTGAAAGAGTGGCTCATGTTTCCGTAGGGAACTGCTAGAACCTGCACCCTGTCACCGACAACCTGCCCCAAACCGTGAACTGATAAAGAGGCACCAGTGCTCACCTCTGGCCTGGAGAAGCTTCTCGGTTGGCTACATGTGCCTGGTACTAACCACACCCTTCTCCAGTGTGGCGAGAAGACAGAAATATCAGTGGAGAATGAAGCCCAGTTTACAACTGCTGTTCTACAGCAATGTGGTGGTGAGAGATCATTGCTGTGTCTGTGTTACACGTGGCCCACATGGGTGGTTTTTTTCCTCCCAAGAGCTCATAAGGTGAGTGACAGGCTCAGCGCCGCTGTCCATCTCTAAAGGGGCCTGCACTCATAGATCTATATATAGATCTGTAGCAGAAAGGAAGTCGGCTGGACTGATCCATGGTTCTTGTCTTCCTACAATTTCCCCACGTCCAGTGTCAGAGCACCTATCTTAAATCTTATTTGGCAAGTTACAGAGGGTGCTAGTTTATCAAAGTGATAAAAAAAATTGGATTTTCTTTGCCTTCTGAATTTCAATGAAAGAAGTGCCAGCGTCTTTGCTATTGATCTGGCTGGCCAAGGAGTGCTGTGCTGACCACTTCCCCCCGTTTATGGAGCATCAGCACTTCATAAATGCCCAGAGACCCTCTGCTCTTCATGAGCACCTGGCCTGACATGCCACAACGCTAGCAATTATCACAAGAACCTTGAGTACCGACAGGGAAGTCAATAATTACTGAGGCAAGTCAAATTTGGATTTTTTTGGGTCCTCTTGGGATAATGGGAAAATGAGAAAAAAGTCCTTCATTAATTGTCTTATTTAGATGGGACTGTCCTTGACCACGGACTTCCCTAGGCATGGCAGTTTCCTCTGTTTTCACTTGCTTCCCTCAATCAAATCTCCTCTCTTGGGGGCGGGGGTACTTGAATGCCAGCAGACTAGAACCATCTTCTGTTATAAGGACAGGGCGGAGGTAGAAAATCCTGAATGAGAGGAAAATTGTGTCTTTAAAAATGGGAATGGAACTATGTGCTCAACAAACCATCATTAACATATTATGTTACAGACTCTCAATTAAAGGAAAAAATACACAACAGAAAAGAGGAATGAGTAAAGGTAACCTTTGTTTTGTGGAGGGGTGGGCTCCTCCTATGTCATTCTCCTAATATGACTAATAAAGAAACTTTGGCTTCCCATATAGGATAAAGTAAGAAGAGACGATAAACAATATTAGAAATCAAGAGTTTTCTCCCTAATTGCTGTCCTGACCACTCTTCAGGGTGCTGGGAAGTTTGTTTATTTATTTATTTATTTATTTATTTATTTATTTATTTATTATTTATGAAGGTCCCCAAGAAAGCCCCCTTGAAAAGTTGTCATAGTAACAATGGCCACTTACTGTGGGTAAGAGAACAGGGGCTGGGTGGGGGGCGGGGGCTCTGGACTCCAGGTTTCTTTAGTTGAATCTGCTGACGGCCCAAAGAATGGTGGGGCTTTTGCTTCACTGTAGAATAAAAAAGACTTCCTTGCAAAAGATCCCTGAAAAGCCAAACCTTGTCCTCCAAGTAGAAAGGCCAGGACATCCCCCTCAGTGCCCTCTGTGCCCCTCCCTAAAGATAGCCTGTGCCCCATCTCTAGGCACTTAGTCTATGAACTCGGTTCTGATTTTTTGGTTCTTGAATGATGTTATGTGGCATGTGAAGTCCATGGGACAGGCAGGTTTTCAGTGGTGTGGGGAGCCTGGTGCAATCTGCTGTGTGTCAGTGGATTTGCCAACGTGGCTGGAGGGGTCCTGGCTATGTTTGGGATTTGTGTCACTCCGGCTGGCTCTCTCTGTGCTGTGACTCTTGTTTCTAAGGGTGGCTGGAAGCAAAGCTGCTCTAGGGTTTAGAGGGCTGATTGGCCAAGTCCTTACATACTTCAGGGGAACCGTGAAATGACCCCCACCCTCCAAATCTCTTCTCTGGTACCAGTGCCTACTTCAGTGTGTCTGATTTCAGGGACCTGCTGGTCATATTTCTGCTGATTAACTTTTATGTGTTTTATACAAAATTCCTGCTTTTGCATGTCTGCTCTCTGATCCCAGCACTTTGATGTCTGGTATTTTGCACAACCTCAGGGTTTCATTCCCTGTTGCCTTCTCCTCTGAGTAATCTTTATGGCCTGTCTCCCCTCTTTATCTTTCTGTCTTCTCACTCTGACTGTGTTGAACAGGATGGACACCTGATAACTTAAGGTTGGGTAGAATTTCAGGAGAGACAGGAAGGAAGCACTCTTTGGATGGATGCTGTTTGTTTATTTGTTTTGGCTTTAGGGCCATGCCCAGTGGCACTCAGGGTTATTCCTGGTTCTGCACTTAGAAATCACTCCTGGCAGGCTCTGGGGACCATGAGATGCCAGGGGTTGAACCTGGGTTGTCTGCATGCAAGGGAAATGACCTCCCTACTGTGCTATTGCTCCAGCCCCTTGAAAGATGCAAAAGAACAACTGTTTTTGCTTTGTTCTGTTTTGGTGTCACATCCCACTATGCCTACTTAGGACTTACTCCTGGTTCTGCATTCTGGAATCTCTCCTGGAAGGACTCAGATGGGATGCTGGGGACTGAATCAGGGTCAGCCATGTAACAGTCAAGCATCTTGCCTGCTGAGCTATCACTTGGAGCTTTGGAGGACATCTTTATGCCTAGACCTTTCCATGGGATGATGACCTTATGATAGGGACTAGATGAGGGTTGAACTTCTGCTGATAACAGGCCATTCCCTGTTTGAAACTAAATGTCAGACAGGCTGGCTGCAGAGAGAATGTGCCTCCAGACACAATGGTAGAGGTTTCTCAGATCATTCATAATATTTGTTTGTTGAAAAAACAGCTAGAACTGCTGTTGGGATGCCAACAAAAAATAAAATAAATAGTGAAACACCAACAACGACAATGGTAATGCCTGTAATGGAAGAAGTCATTTTTTGTATGCAATTCCACCTGATGTATGACCACGATTACTTCTAATTCTCTTAAGGAGATTGAACAGGAGTGGATTCTACCTCTTATCCTAAGGATGATGTGATATGTGGTCATTGATTGGGATCAATTAAGATGCTGTCAAGTGAGAACACAATGTGCTAATAAATGAGGAGAAGCTTACCACAAAGAGTGGTGAGTGTAGTTAGAGAAATAACTACACTAACAACTATCATGACAATGGCAGTGAGTGAGAGAAGTAGAATTCCCTTTACGAATACAATCATGGAGTTGGGGAGATGGGGTTATTGGTGGTGGAAAGGTTGCACTGGGGTGTTCTTTTATTTTTATAACTTAAACTCAACTACAAATATGTTTGTAATCATGATGCTTAAATAACGATCTATCTATCTATCTATCTATCTATCTATCTATCTATCTATCTATCTATCTATCTATATATCTATCTATCTATCTATCTATCTATCTATCTATCTATCTATCTATCTATCTATCAATATATCATCTATCTATCTAAAATAAATGAGAAGGCAGCAGAGGAATGGGCTTGGTCTGCCCACTCACTTCCATCCTTGAAACACAGATCGACTTGGAGACATGAAAGGGTTTCCAGGTAGTCAGTCTGCACCAACAGCCATGGAGCTGAGCAGTACTGTCCTTTGATGAAGGTCATTGTAGCCTCCTTAACTGTAAGATGACATCTAACAATTTACCCAAGACAAAGGTGTTACTCCATTTTCCTCTTTCCTTTAAACCGATTCCTTTGATTTAAAAGCTTTTGATGGAAAAGCCCACCTGGATGACTCTACCCTTCCCTGCCTGGTAAATTTTGCATGGGGAAAATAAATAAAGTTAAGTTTAGCTTGGCACTTAGAGACCATGAGGATGAAGCCACTGACTCCAGGATTCTCTCCTGACTGGCTTGGTTTAATAATCCTTCATGGCTTCCCTACTTCTTTAGACCCATCTGCCTGGGAGTAGAAATACGGCATATGTGATAATTTCACATGGGGATTTATTTTATACTTAACTGCCTCCCTGAGCACCCACCTATCTCACTGATCAGAGAGTAATGGTGGCAGTGCCAGGGAGACATGTGTAAGGAAAAAGGACTCAGACCTACAAATGCCCCAATGACTGAGTCTGGAACCTGAAGGAATTCTTGACATGCCTGGAGGGGTTTTTGAGCACTGTAAGTCACAGTCAATGATATTGTCTCAGACGCAAATGTCCCTCCTTCCATGTGGGCCATTATGTAACTCAAGAGCTGCAGCTCTGTAATAGAAAAGATTTTATTGTTTGTGGGGGACCAACCTGGCAATACTTAGGGCTGACTCTTGGTTCTGTTCTCAGGGACTACTCCTGGTAGATTCAGGGGACCATATGAGATGTTGGGGATAAAACTCAGGTTGGCCATATGCAAGGCAAGTGCCTTCCTTGCTATTATATTGCTTCAGCTCATGTAATTGAAGATTTTAGAATAAATGTTCACATTCTTGCTTTTATCCTGGTGTGGTGTCTCTTGTAGGAAGATATCATGGATTTGTATCTGATATAGCCTGACAGCTCTATGCAATAAAGGAATCAAGTACTGCTCTCTCTCCCTGGCTACTGCAATAAAGGCCTCATGCATGGCTGAAAAGCTGTGGTGGAAAAGGGAGGGAGCATCATGGTTGGTACTGAGATATGCAGTATCCTCTGGTCCATGGTTGACTTTCCAAAATAATTCAAGTCAAGAATGGCTGGGTTGGGGCTGGAGAGATAGCATGGAGGTAAGGCGTTTGCCTTTCATGCAGGAGGTCATCGGTTCGAATCCCAGCGTCCCATATGGTCCCCCGTGCCTGCCAGGAGCAATTTCTGAGCGTGGAGCCAGGAATAACCCCTGAGCACTGCCGGGTGTGACCCAAAAACCACAAAAAAAAAAAAAAAAAAAAAAAAAAAAAAAAAAAAAAAGAATGGCTGGGTTGGGCCACTTTAGCACAATCCCATTCCACCCAATGCCGGTTGCACTAGCAGTTGTGGTTTTCTAATTATTTGCTAGGCTCTTCAGGGGTGGTAAAGAATAAAGCTGATGGTGGTAGTGGTAGTGGTGGTAGGCTACCAAAATCATCACATATTGAATCTAGAATCCAGGCAATGTGAATTCACGAGGTATCTATTGAAACAGATTCTCCAAGGCCATGGCACAGGCAGCCCATCATTACTTGCAATACACAAGTTTTGATGCAACTAACAGCATCCAACTAGGCAAAAGGAAGATCATATGACAGCCAGTGCTTCTTGGGAGTCTGGAATGAGTCATGTGTGTGGTTAAAATGGGGAGCACAGTCTGCCCTGGGATCATTTAGCCCTCATTCTGCTAATGGGTAGCCTTGTACAAACTGGCAAGTCCATTTCCTTCTCAGCTCTTTTTTCTTTCAAAAAGGATGTTCCTACTAACACCAACTTGCAGAGCTGTAAGGTCAGAGAGAGAACATGGGTCATATGCATAAGGAATGCCTGGAAGTTCATGGAAACTTATCTGTCTGCCTTTCTTCTAAAAATAAGCCTGCACAATAGGTTGGCAGAAGTCAGTTGCATTCATGTTTTGGGCATAGCTGTGCCATAATTTGAAGAGAAACAATCCTTTTTCTGGACTGCTTACTTTTGGTTGCATTCAGCTGCTGCAAATGCTTCATTCATTCCTATGATGAACTCTCTCACTGTGTCCCATCTGTTGTTTATGTTTACATGCCCTTCTGTGCATGTTTAGAGAACAATTTCTAACCTTACATGATCTGAGACTCACCTTGCCCACTGTTGAATTATATTCGGAAGGAAGCCAGTTTCTGATGACGTCTTTGCTTGATAAATATTTGTTTCACCATATAGCTTAGATCTAATGGACTCCTTCAGTACTTGGGCTTATTTCTTGCTAAACTTGAATCCCAGTGTCTCTGTGGCTGAAGACTAGGAGGGGTTTCTGCTCTTTTGATTTCTCTCCCAAGTGATGAAAGCATTTTCCAAGGCTCCATTCACTATGTTCTATGGTCTTCCATTCTGAAAGTTGCTATTTGGTCTTCCATTAAGGTTCCTTAAAGGTTTTCTTAAAACATAGATCCACCAATATAGCCACCCACCCACCCATTCATCCATTCATCTGCCTATTACCCATCCATCCATCCATCCATCCATCCATCCATCCATCCATCCATCCATCCATCCATCCATCCATCCAGTCTGTCTATCCATCTACTCACTCTATCTATCTATCTATCTATCTATCTATCTATCTATCTATCTATCTATCTATCTATCTATCTATCTATCTATCTATCTATCTATCTATCATCTATCTATCATCTATATATCATGTTTTTGAGTCACATAAGGCAGTACTCAAGGATTATTTCTGACTCTGTTCTCAAGGATCACTCCTGACAGTGCTCGGAGGACCATATGAGGTGCCAGGGATTGAACCCGTATTGACTACACAAGGCAAATACCCTACCTGCTATACTATTTCTCTGGCCCCAATCATGGGTACTCTTTTTAAAAAATATCTTTATTTAAGCACCATGATTACAAACATGTTTGTAGTTGGGTATCAGTTATAAAAAAGAACAGCCCCCCCTTTACCAGTGCAATATTCCCACCACCATTGTCCCCTATCTCCCTCCTCCCCTAGCCCCTGCCTGTATAAAAACAGGCACTCTATTTCTCTCACTTACTAACATGGGTACTTCTAATGATCCCTGCTCTCCAGTTTCTCAGGTAGATGACACCCAGACTGGATTGAGGAATTGCTCTTTTCAGGAAAGAAAAGTCAGTTCTAAGTCATCCTTAGTGGAATGACTGGCCATAGAGTGTTGTGTGATGGTCACAAAGTGCCATGGAGTGACTATGGAGTGTTGTGTGATGGCCACGATAGTGCTTTGTGATGACTACGGAATGCCATACGATGGCCATGGAGTTCCATGCGATGGGCATAGAGTGCTGTGGGATGACCATGAAGTGCCATAGGATGACCACAGATGCTATGGGATGGCCACAGAGTACATGTGCTGGCTTTGGAATATCTTGCAATGACCATGGTGCGCTTTGCAAAACCATCTTCCTGTGCAGACAGGCTGCCTGTTCCTCCACTTTTTCCTGGGTTGGGGATGCTCTCACCCTATGAAGGGATCTCCCAGCTTCTCATTAAAATGACTTTAACATTGAATTGCTCAAGACAGAAGCATCCAGCTTGTATTACTTACCCATAAACTCTCGACAAGCCTTTTTAGTTTTATAGAAATGCTCAGTCCACATTAGGATTCTTGAATTGGTTTTTGGGGCCAGGTGGCATGACTATTTTGACATTGCAAGGATTTATCTTATTGTTTCCTCAGCGTGTTCAGGAGCCCTGAGCTCTCCCAGTGATTCCACCAGTGCCAGGGTCTGGGGATGCAGTGCTGGGGATAATCTGGGCTACCTTGGCAGTGCTTAGTGGCTCCAACACTGACCCTACTTATAGAGGACCCTGTGCAAGGTACGTAAGTTCCCTCATCACTTAGTCCCCGTATCCCTCATCATATTCCATCTTTTAGTTGCCCTGGGAACGGAATTACTCAGCTCTAGTTCTCTTCACCCAGGGGCAGGCTACTTGGTATCTGCCTGTGGGCAGAGGGACCTGAGTCTTCCCTCCATGTCAGCCAGTTCTGTGTCTACACTCTCACTGCAGCAGGTGTCACCAGAGTGTAAGTCCTCTGGCCATCTGCCTCCAACCTGGATATTTGTGTGGGAAAGTAGCCAATTATGAAACAATTAAAAGAAAAAAGGGCCTTTATTTCAAAGTTACAGATGGTCCATAATAGCTCTGAGCTGTGAGTTTTGAGCCCTGGAACCTGCCTTTTCACCATGCTTTTTCTTTGCTGCATTTTACATTCAATCCTCCCTTGCATCTGAAAGAGTGAATGATGAACAAAACAAGAAGAAATTTAGAAGAGCCATGTCCAGGTCCCTTTCAGACTTGGTCTGTGCTAGATAAATATGGGGGAGAAGAAAAAAGAGCCCCACAGGCATTGTCTCAAGTAAGCGCATCATCTGGGCTCTGTCTTTTTGTTACTGTCAGGATAAAAGAGAAGCCGGCAGTGATGAAACTAGGAGCACTCCACAGAATCCATCTGTGGGCAGAATTCCCACCGGGGAATCTACCTGCCCTAGGTCAGTGAGGTGCTGGAGGCCCTCCAGCGGATCTCCCCAGGAGCTTTCAAAGAAATTCTGGTGACAAAAGTCCGAGGTGAGAGAAATTGTCTGCCACTGCAAGAATATGGGAGCAGAAGGGCTGGAATTAATTAGCATCCCTGGAACAGCAGCACACGGCCTTGCATTTCTGGAACATCTGAGCGATAACTGTCGCTTTGCCCACCCCAAGCGGAACATCTGCTCTTGGGCATAGTCAACCAATGATTGTACTGCCAGTTAGGCGGTGGTGGAGGCAACGTGGTGGGCAGAGTAGCTCTGTTTTTTTGCTGTCTTTTTGGATTTATTATTAGATGACTCCCAGTGCAATTGCTTTCTCAAGAATGTTTAGATGTCCAACACAGGCACTGTATATCTTGTGGAGTCCTGATTGGACCTTAATTCTCTGGAAAGTTATTCCAAGCAGAAATGCACAGGAGAGGGGGCTCATAAAATGTAACCACTCTATATTTAAAGTTAAATTTGCATTAAGCACAATTCGTTTATTTCCATCAAGCCAACAAATCTTGTCTGCCTGAATCTTTGGGAGGAATGAGCAAATTAGGGAAGGAAGAATGAAGAGGGAGCAATGGGAAGGAGGAAAGAGATCTGGATTTGATTATTTCTCAGGAAGCACATGACTGTGTAAGAACAGGATGGTAGTAAGGTAACAGCAGAGGAAAGGGAAACTCAGAAGGAATAATTAAAAACATCAATACAGACTCTAATATCATCAAGTATCTCAAGCATTTTAATTTTTTTCACCACTAGAAGCAATGCTCAGGGGTTACTCCTAGATCTTTATTCTGGACTTACTCCTGGCAGTGCTTGGGCGACCATATAGGATACCAAGAATGAAATCCAAGTCAGCAAAAGCCCTACCCCACTCTACTCACTCTGGCTCTAAGTGTCTTAATTTCTATTATTGAAGAATTGAAGAATTTCTTCTTCCTCTTCTCCTTCTTCTCCTTCTCCTCCTCCTCCTCCTCCTCCTCCTTCTCCTTCTTCTTCTTCTTCTTCTTCTTCTTCTTCTTCTTCTTCTTCTTCTTCTTCCTTCTTCTTCTTCTTCTTCTTCTTCTTCTTCTTCTTCCTTCTTCTTCTTCTTCTTCTTCTTCTTCTTCTTCTTCTTCTTCTTCTTCTTCTTCTTCTTCTTCTTCTTCTTCTTCTTCTTCTTCTTCTTCTTCTTCTTCTTCTTCTTCTTCTTCTTTCTCCTCCTCCTCTCCCTCTCCTTTCTCCTCCTTTTCTTCTTTCTCCTCCTCCTCTACCTCCTCCTCCTCCCCCCTCCTTTCTCCTCCTTTTCTTCTTTCTCCTCCTCCTCTACTTCCTCCTCCTACACCTCCTCTTCCTTCTCCTGCATCTCCTCCTCCTCCTTCTTCTCCTCCTCCTCTCCCTCTCCTCCTCCTCCTCCCCCTCTCCTTTCTCCTTTTCTTCTTCTTCCTCCTCCTCCTCCACCACCTCCTCCTCCTCCTCTATCTCCTCCTCCTTTTTCCTCCTTCTTCCTCCTCCTCTTCTTCCTCTTCTCCCCCACACCCGGTGCTCCAGGCTTATTCCTGACTCTTTTCTTAGGGGATACTTTTAGAAAGCTCTGAGGACCATATGGGAATAAGAAAGATCAAATCTGGGTTAGCTATGTGCAAGGCAAGCACCCTACCCCTTGTACTATTGTTCTACCCCACCCCATTAAAATTTGTATTTTATTTAAAGGAGTCAGAATCCTTGGCCACAGCCCAAGCTTGGCCAAACTCTATTCTAAATCTCTGGGGAGTTGTTGAAATTGTCTACTTGACAAGAGTTTGTGAAATGAAGATGCATTTCTCTCTTGCAGAATTCCAACCAGAATGCAAATGAAACCACTCTTGTGAGGGGCTAGCAAAGGTCCTGCCTTTTGGAGGTTTTCCAATTGTCACTTTCATCTCTTCTTCGCCTGACTGTCTACACAGTGCTCAGTTCATGGTACTTTCATGTTCCCATTCAATAGGACTGGATCAGCTAGTTGCTGTTTCACTCAATGAATGTAAAGGTGAATGGCTAGAGACTTTTATTTTTGTCGTTGCTTTACCTACAGGTATGATGGGCACCTTGTTATAAGCTGATGAGAATGAAAAGGTTTGCTTGAAGAAAAACAAATTCTTCTACTAATCTTTTTTTTATTTTTTGGGTCACATCCGGCAGTGCTCAGGGGTTACTCCTAGCTCCACACTCAGAAATTGCTCCTGGCAGGCTCGGGGGACCATATGGGATGCCAGGATTCGAACCACCGTACTTCTGCGTCTAAGGCAAACACCTTACCGCTGTGCTATCTCTTCGGCCCCAAATTCTTCTACTAAACTTATAAAACCGAGGTGCTTCTTGAACTTGGAACCAGTTTAAATGCGTTTGTTTGCCTTTCAACTTGGTGACAGGCCCCACAATAAAATGTTGTGGAAGCCCAGCATTTATAAACTTTTTTCTTAGAAAGCAATATTTTTGGGTGATGCTCAAAAGGAAATGTTTTTCTGGCACTTGGGGTTGGGGACCAGAAAGCACACACAGAAGAGGGGAAGGATATCTCCTCTCTTTGCAAATGGAATTTCAAAAGTTCTAGTTGCAAAGTCTCCAAGAGGTTATTTGAGTCTCCCGGCAAAGAGACAGACTTTTATTGGGTACCTAGGGCCATAGGAGGTATCAAAATTATGCCATGCACCTGAGATTCGAATCTGCTCTCTGAGCTGGCCTCATTACTGGCTGGTAGTCAATAAATCATAAAAGTATCTTAGTTCAGTTAATCTCACTTAAATTTTTTGTGTGTGAGAGTGTGTGTGCAAAACTCCGAATCAAAATTTCTAGTTATTTTGCAAAACACAGAGGGTTGGAGAATCTTCAGATGTGCATGAATGCATTAGAAGGGCTGTTAGTCAGTCTATGAAAGTCCCTCAAAGTCAAAGAAACTTTAGAGAAAAGCAATTTCTCCTGAGGTCCTAGAAAGCCTGTCTTGACTTTCTAAATTTTGAATTTAAAATGAGGAGTGCAGACATATGAGGTGTTAGCATTATCTGTTCAGTTTAACTATGGTCCTCGCTAGGGCTTCTGAGCATGGGGCAAGTGGCCAGTTTCTGCAGTTGAGACCTATGAAAGGCAGGTCACAGTTTCTTTTCAAGTTTCAGCAACCTGATAATTTTAGATGATTGAATTTTAGCTGAATTAAGTATCACTCAACAAATTAAACCAATATGTAGAAGGGTAATAGGTAATTGTAGAGTTAAATAGTCTATTTTTATACAAAGTATTATTGTACTTAGGGTTAGCTAAGTAAAAGCTCTTTAGAAATTTCAATGTCTGAATTCATTCACTAGACTGGCACAGGGCAAAGAGAAATGAGTTCATAATTCAGTCCATGCATGTGGGGTTCAGTGTCATTGCACAGATAGAGTTTCCTACTGGAAAGACACTAGTAATCCCGTTGGGTCCATGGAAACTGATAGTTCCTATTCCCAGGGTGGTTAGGATCTTGACCAGGAGACCACTGCTAGCCTGTGCTTTTGTTCAGTCTAATCTACATGAATCAGACCCAATATTTGAATTGTCTTTATCCAAGAGCCACCAGGTAGCCCATCACTTCATTTTTTATTAGTTTCATCCCCTTGCCTGTGGAAAGGCTTGTGAGGAAAAACTCACATAATTTTTGTTCCTTTCTTATGACTCTGGAAAACTGTAGATGCTTCCTGGCTCACAGAAATTGGGGTGCTCTGTGGAGTTTTATGAGCTGAACAGTCCTTGTCTCCATGAATAATACAGTTTACTGCCCATGACATGGGAGGTATAACCCTCCCTTGTCCTGCTGGATGGATGCTCTGGGATGACACCAGGGGCCACATGCACCTTGGAGGGAAGGACCCTCAGTCTCTGCTTGTTTCCTACCTAGGGTCCTCTTTCCTCAGTGGGTTTCATGATCAAATACTCAGGAAACTCAAAGCTTTTTCAAGAGCAAATATACATTTTGTCTTCTTTATCTTCTAAGCAGCTTTGTTTCTACATGTTAGTGAAATAGAATAAGAACTAACAAAAGGGGCTGGCACGGTGGCGCTAGAGGCAAGGTGTCTGCCTTGCCAGTGTTAGCCTAGGACGGACCACGGTTTGATCCCCTGGCTCAAATCATGGTTTGATCCCATATGGTCCCCCAAGCCAGGAGCCACTTCTGAGTGCATAGCCTGAGTGTCAATAGGTGTGGCCCCCCCCCAAAAAAGTGGAAAAAACTCATGCTAATTTTTTTAAAAATTAATTTATTTAAAGAAAATGCATTACATAGCTGACATAACTGATAATAATACATTTTTTAGGAATACCAAAAGCAACATGTTTTTAAAAAATAGAAATTGAAAGAAAAACTAAAGAGATGGAAGAGAAAGAAAAGAATATATTTGCAAACTATTGACTCACAATGAGTTCATTGAAGCACCAGCAGAAAATTTAGTAAGCTCTTCTTCTTCTTTTATTTTTAATGGATGAGTTAAAAAAATACAGCAATAACAATGTGAGAGTGGCAATTGTTGTTGTTTGCATAGGCCCAGGAAATATGGGTAAAATGGAAAAAAAAAGCCTTGTCCTAAATACAAAGAGACCTTATCCCTGAAGTTCTCTGGCATAAGACCAACTCTGGACTCCAGGTATATTAGTTGTCCAACCCCTGAGTCATTCTCTGTGGTCACAACGAAATTTTTTCACACATTAGCTGTTGTTGTTTGGTTTCTGTAGTTAAAGATTCTGGTTTCTGTGCCAGAAGGATTCTGGTTTCTGTGTGGTTTCTGCGTTTCATTGAAGTTAGGATGTGGAGCATTCTCCAGTTTCACCTCACCATCAGATGGAGAGTGTCCTGCCCTGCAAGCAAGTTGCTGCTGTCACTGAATCATCTGGGTGTCAAGGGAACACTCCTTCGAGTAAAGTCAATGCCAGGGTAGTGGCAGAGTCTCCCCTGGTAGAGGTTTGCCTCTTGGTGATGTTGTAGACAATTGTGGTTGTTTTCGTAGATGATCAATGGTTCTGGGGTGTATGGGCAATGCCCATTCTTTGGAGGCCTGAGCCAAGTCATTATGCCAGTGTTCAGGGTATAAGGCCTAACTGCATTACAAAATTTGTGTTCCTATATCTATTAGATAATAACTTGTTTGCATATGTAGTATTTTCCCATTTTAATGCAAAAGAGGAACAATGCTACAATGTATTATTGGTGCCTTTGGGAAGCCAAGGGAACAAGTCCAACAATCCCCTTATGTTGGTTCTAACATGAATTCTAAAGTGAAAGACAATTCTATCATAATTCCTTGTTGAACAGATCACAAAGAGAGAAAAACAAACACAAAACAGTGGGCACAATAGCCATTGTATAAGGGGATATTCAATAAGAGTTATAGTGGTTAAGGAAATACATACAGGGGTCTCAAACTCACGGCCCAAGGCCGCAAAGGGCCATCCGTACATTTTGTGGCCCTGCCCTAGAGGAATCTCTTTTTGTTTTGTTTTGTTTTGTTTTAGTTGTTTGGGTCACACCTCCCAATGTTCAAGGCTTACTACTGACTTTGCACTCAAGGATCACCCCGACTTTGCCTCCTGCGGCCCCCAGGTAAATTGAGTTTGAGACCCCTATTAGAATAATTTATTCTAGGATATTCAAAGAAGATATGCATGTTCCTTTTATGCCATTAAAAATAGTCGAGAGGAGGGTGCTGAATCCTGGATACCACTTTGGTCTGTGATTTGGCCTTCTGGAGTCTGCAAAACGACTCCCAGAAGTTCCATATCGAAAAATGCCTTTGAGTGGAAACTAATCAGAAACCTAGTATGGTAGCAACCACAGTTACACAGTGAAGGAAGACGGAGGACAGGAGGCTGCTGAGAGTAGATAAGTAGGAACAGAGTACTGGTTTCTTCTCAGCCTGAGAGTCTATTTTTTTCACTTTGGTATCATGCTCATTTTTTAAATGTCCCAACAGCTATAATGAACAATATCGAGGAATATTTTTTTGAAATTTAAAAGTAATCATTAAATTATTTTTGGCACATACTCTTTAAGCAAAAAGATACATACTCTTTAAACTCTTTATAAGAGACCCAAAAATGCTAAGAATTTCATCAAGTTTTATTTATAATCATTGTGACTTTTAGTTTTTGGGCCACACCTAATGATGCTCAGGAGTTACTCCTGGTTCTGTGCTCAGGAATCACTCCTGGTGGGCTCAGAGGACCATATAAGATTCCAGGGATCGAACTTGGGTCAGCTGCATGCAAGGCAAGTGCCCTCCCCACTGTGTCATCTCTCTGGAACCCCGTTAAGTAATATTTTGTAAAATCTTGCTTATAATTTAATTCTACCTCCTCCAGATGGCCTCATCCTGTTAAATTGTTTTGAATTTTTCTTGGATAGCATATCACATTATGCTCCATTCTTCTATGATACTACTTTTAGATAGTACATAGGATTTTTCATATCAGTCCACTAATATTTACTCAGTCTCCTAATTATGACCATGTGGTTATTTTCATTTTTTTTGAGGAGGATTTGGTCATACCTGGTTGTGCTCAATATTGTGCACTGAATCACTCCTGTCCATGCTTGGGGACTCTATCTGATATCAGAGATCCAACCTGTGTCAGCCATATGTGAGGTAAATACCTTACCCATAGACTATCATTCTGGCTATTGTTATCAGTTTTACAATGTGCTATTTTAGGGAATGGAGTGATAGTACAGAGAGTAGGGCAACTTGCCTTGCATGCAGTCTGTTACAGGCTGCACTGAGCTGGACATTAAGGGGGTCACAGAGTCCCTCCAGGACGTGGTTGCAGGAGTTGGTGAATAAGGAAACAGAGGCCACCCTCTCAGAAATGAGGTTGAATCTGAGTCTGTTTATTGAAGATTACAGTGGGATATTTATTTATTTTTTGCTTTTGAACCCACACCCTGTGATGCTCAGGGGTTACTCCTGGCTATGAGCTCAGAAATTGCTCCTGGCTTGGGGAACCATATGGGACGTTGGGTTTGAAGCAAGTTCCATCCTGGGTCAGCTGTGTGCAAGGCAAATGCCCTACTGCTGTGCTATCACTCCAGCCCCTACAGCGGGATATTTAAGCAAGCTTTTGTAAGTCATAATTTTTTGTGGTCTGTAAAAAAAAACTCACACCAGTTTTTCCGCAGAGTTAAACATTATAATTTCTTGTTAACAAAAGCTTAGATAACTATCAGTACATTTTTCTTGATCTATAAACTTCTTTACAATAGATAATTCACAGGTCTTTTACTTTTAGGGCTTCAAAAAGTAACTATACATCCTAAGTGTCCTCTAAAGTCTGATTGAAAGGACAAATTTTAAGAGGGCAAAGTATGACTAAAAAGACAAGCTTAATTAAAGGGGGCACATAAGGGGGTCTCTGCTTGGAGCAAATGTCTTTCTGGGGAAAGCTTTCTTAACAGCCCATTGTTACTCCCAGGCTATATTGTGGATGTTATTTCAGAAGTAAAAGACTAGCAAGTCACCAGAAATTCCTATACATCAGATATATCCCTAAACTAACATTTCTTTCATCTGGGGAGACAGGGTGGTTAGCAAAAACAATAAGGAATAGGACATTCTATCAATAACTAACTCCACTGTTAGTTATTTCAGTTAATTATGCTTCTCTTGATGCTAGGTCATCCAGGTAAAGAGATATTTAATCAAGGCCACATCTGCCTGTACTAGTTCTTTCATCTGGAGGTAAATGCTCAAATATAAATATACTTAGCAACAGCTGAAGAGAAATTTATATTTAGGTCAAATAAATGCATGCAACTCTGTTGAATTGTGCCACATCCTCCTGTCAGGGAAGTGGGTTGCTTTTTGAAAACCTGTCTTTGTTAGCCATGCTGGAATCATTGCCTCCTCCTTGAGCCTTTTTCCTCAGCAGGCTTGCTGGTTTTTAGCTTCCTCTACATCGGTGGTGTGGCAGTGGTCACCCTGGGTTTAATCTCTAACACCCAAGCCTGCCAGGAGTGATTCTTGAATACAGAGCCAGGAGTCAGTCCTGAGAACTGCTGGCTGTGGTCCTAAACCCAAGCAAATAGGTCTTGCTTTATTTTATTTTATTTTATTTTTTTACTAGTACAACTAACTCTAAGCTGAACATCCTTAGTGCTAAATCTTTATGCAGTGCTCTGATTTTTCTCCCTCTGGGCAAATCGTCAGTGGAAAATGTCTTTGGGAGGAAGCAATGACTTTCAAAGGCTATTACAGAGTCTAGCCAATCCATCCTTCAGAAATGTAACCCCCACCTACTGAGATTTGTGCTGGTGATTTGTGCTGCAGAGTGGGTTAAGTTGGGGCAGACTTTCTGGAAAATAACCTAGAAACTGTTGTTGGAGCCTGTCTGTGTGTCCTCAAATGTCCCTGACTCCTTCTCCCTTACCCTGTTCTTGAGTTGCCACACCTGACCCATATGGTGGCTACTTCCAGAAGTCGGTAAGCTGGTTCTCAGGGCAGGACTGTGCTCGGAAATGGTGTTCTCTACCCTACAGCCTCTTCTCTCTACTGCCTCTTCCCACAGGATGAATTTTCTTTTTGTTTCCTGGAAAGCCCAAGTCCATTGTGTGTGCCTCTGAATCACACTCAGGAGATCAGAGTTGGAAATGGCCCAGAATTCCTTTCCCTAGCAGCATCCCTTATTTTAGGAGGTGGGAGTTTCTTAGAGAGGAAAGGGGGTGAGTAGTCAGATGGGTGTGGTTGCAACCACCAGCTGGGGCTTGGGTTCTAGAGCCTTCCATCTGTACCATGAGTGGAGCTTTCTGAAGAAACTGTCCTTTATCTGGGAGGAGAAACATTCTGGGAGGAGAAACATTTCCCCATGAGGGATTGGTTTGAATCACTGTGTTTAAAAGCATGAGAACACACTTCTTTCTGGAGAGAGGAAAGTACTGTGATTTAATCAATACCATTAATAATAGATTCCAGAAGCTTCATCTGGTCTCCACAGAGACACGGCTGGAAGCCCTTGTTTGCAGATGTTTGCATGTGTCCTGGTGACCCTGAGAAGTGTAGCTTATTAGGCTCATGTTCAGAGGGAGAGAGACAGGCCACCGCCAAGGCCACAGACTCTGCAGTGACTATCTTAGTGTGCTGTGTTCTCTCCCTAGCCTTGTCACCTTTGTTTTATCCTGTCACTGGATCAGAAAACACATGTGCTCTCTCCTCTCACCCCCCTCCCCATCCTCTGCCAACTCTGCCTTCAATTTATTTAAGACTGGAGGTTATTATTATGCTTTTTGGATCACTTGATGGTGCTCAGGGGTGATTTCTGGCTCTGTGCTTAGGAATGACCCTGGTGGTGATCTGGGGGAGAGGGGGGGAGGCATTTGTAGTGCCAGATGAAACCGGGATTGGTCCTGTGCAAGGCCAATGTCTTAACCTCTGAGTTAGGTCTCTTTTCCTTAGACTGTGGTTTAAAAGCATCTCTGTCATGGATGAAAAATGTCTTCTTCTGGGGTTTAGATCCTAGGGACGAGGCCTGACAGACAGTGGTGATGAGCTCGTTTATGCTGATTCCCATCTCTTTGCTCTGATTTTTTCAGAGTTAATAATTTAGTATTTAAAAATAATAACTTAGGACCTTCCCAGAGTCAGAGAGAAAAGGCTTCTCTCTGTGTGACTCTTGGATTTTTCCACTTTCAGTTCAAAAATAACCACTCTCTTGGCTTCTGTTGACTCTAAGAATGTTTTTCAGTTTATAGATTGTACTTGTCTCCAGAAGTGTAATCCACCTATTTCTGGTTTTGTTCTGCGCCCCCCTCCTACCTCTGCACATGCCATTTTACTTTATCTTGGGAGCTCCCCATTACTCTCTGTTGCTCCCTTGAAGTGGAAATCTTAGGCAGGCACCATGGCAGCCCTGGGCTCCTAAGGACGAGTTTTTTGGTACTATTAATCTTTCAAATGTATTGGATCCCCATGAGGTACAAAGTTCATAGGTGGTTACAATTGAATTTCAGCCATACAATGTTCTGGCACCCATCCCCTCATCACTGTCCACTTTATCCACCAATGAACCCAGTTTCCCTCATGCCCTTGTGCCTGCCTCAATGACAGATACTAACTATTTATCTATTTATTTTTTAAAATTAATACTTTATGTAACTATGGTGGCTACAAGGCTGTTCATAACATACTTAGTTTTTTTTTTCACAGTGACAAAGTTGTTCATGATTGAATTTCAGTCATAGTGTCCAACACCCTTCACCAGTGCACATTTCTCAACACCAGTGTCCTCAGTTTCCTTGCCGCCCTCCCTATTTTTCTTCTCTCTCTCTCTCTCTTCCTTTTTCCCATCTTTTAGACACTGTGTGTGCAGTATTGCTACTGAAGGGGTATCATGCCGACTACTTTATTTCCTTTTAGCACTTAATTTTTTTCCAGTTATCATTTCCAACTCTCATTGTCATAGTGCTCCCTAACTGCTAAGCTGATCTCTTGAATATGGAACATTCGCTCAGGCTTCTAATGTGGCTTTAGGGAAGTGAGTTATAAACTCAGCAAAGCAGCAAGAAACTCAGCCTGACATGCTGTGAACCCTCCTAGGGAGACACCACTGATAGTTGGAGTGACTCTTGCTTTTTCCCTGGTGTCCAGGGCCTCTTGACCCAGAGTGGTGTGAAAGTCTGTGCAGCTGCCATGCCTGTCTATGGGAAGTCCCCATGTCACATACTACTGGGGGCAATGGGCGAGCTGGTGACAAAGGGCACTAACTCCAGTGCAAGGTCTGCCATGGGTGCTTGATTGCAAAGTTTGAGTGAGAGAATGATATGGAGCCAGATTCCTCCTGGGGCTGGGAGGAATGGCAGATCAAGAACAAAGTGATTCTAGCATGAGAGTGTGCTGGACTAGAAAAGAAGTAAATCATAGTCTTAGGACTTCCTTTGCTCATCTGATTGGCTTTTCACCTGACACCTATTCAACAACATCCATAATGTCCCTTACCAAGGTCCCATATGGGGCTCTGACATGACTCTAGGAGTTGATTTCTGCTTCATGGGAGCTCGACCCTCACGATAGTTCACTATGTAAAACCCCCTTCCCTAATTGTTTTGGCTCAGAAAACATAGACAATATGCATATTACATAATATAGATAGGAGTGTATACAGATATACATAAAATCTGGCCCCGTCAGACCTGGGGCCAGAGCTATAGCACAGTGAGGAGGGTGTTTGCTAACCTGGGTTCCATCCTCACCATCCTGTATGGACTCCCAAGCTTGCCAGGAGTGATTCTTGACTGCAGAACCAAGAGTAAACCATGAGTACAGCCAGGTGTTGCCCCAAAACAAAACAAAGAAACAAACAAAAAAAATCAACCGGGCATTTTATTTCTTTTCTTTCTCATTTCCTCCAGTTTCTTCTTCATTCTTATTGTCTTCACCCTCATCATCATTTCCTGTCTGGAGTCAAGCCCTTTTCTTCTCTGTGTTTTTATCTCAGCAGATGGACATAGAAATAGTGGGATGGATGCAAGTGGCAATTTCTAGCCAAAATTTACAGGCCACGAAAGATGAATGGGCCTGAAGCAGTGTTGCTGTGAGAACTAAGGAAACAAGACAAATATGAGAGAGACAGCATGGAGGTCAGGAGGCTGACTGCCTCATGAGCAGAGAACCTTGTCCTCCAAGTAAAATTTTTCTTGTTTAGGAATAATCAATGATAGAAAGAAGGGAGGATGACAAACAAAATTCCTTCCTAATGCTAACTAAGCCTAAGGGGGTTTTACATTTTCTAAGGGGATGTGTGAGGAAAGAAAAATTAAGGTAAAATCTCTGAAGATTGTCTTCCTCCAAGAGGGTGGCAGATAAGAGAATGAGCAGCAGGACTGTTGCTCCCAGAGTGCTTCCTGGGGGTGGGGTGAGGGTGGGGGCACCAGTATTCCTTGGTAAATTAAGAGCCCTCAGATCTCTATCTGCACCTTTTCTTGGACTATCAGCTCTCTAACTAAACATGTTTATTTCTTGGGTATCTTCATATCCAACAGTTTGCTTGGGGACAAAGGCAGCAGAGATCTCTTGTAAATGGTTTCTAACTTCTTGAGGTGATGATCTTTCAGGGATATGGAGGCCCTGCCTACTTTTGATGGCCGGCATCACTATAATGCCATTTCTAATGCCTAATTTCATTGATCTGACCCTAAGCAGCCTTCACCATTGTGGCCAGTTTTGCTGTCTTCAAAGACCTATGTGGCCTCCTTCTTATTTGGACACAAAACAAACACAAAAATAGGAACAGTTATATCTGCCTCTTTATAGTCTATTCTGATATGAATTGTTAGAAAAAAATAATTACCCATCCACCCTCCCCACCCCCCATTGATCTATTTTTCTTTCCTATTTGCTAATTATGTTACCATAACCTTCAGGGCTAACCTTCAGTTAGGCCTCTTTTGGTTTCCTCTTATGTCTTGTGGATTTGATCTAGTGAACAGAGAAATAAAACATGTTATTGATCAGGCTTCAGGAACAAGGCCAGGGATATGCTAAGAATCAGGACTTAATTTTTGAAAGTCATCTTGGAAATGAGTTGGCTTGGTGTTGCTTTTCCCTGTTTTATTAGTTTTGCGGGGAGAGGAGTTGGGCCATCCTTAGCTGTACTTAGAGTTTTACTCCTGGCTCTGTGGTCCTAGAAGGCTTGAGGGATCACAAGATTTGAAACCTAGATCAGCTGCTTATAAGGCAAATGGCCCTACCCGAGGTAGTATCTCTCTGATTCTCTATGTTTGAAATGTTCTGTCTCTGTGTAGAAAAGACTTGATGAGAAGTATTTAATGACATCAGGTTGCTGGGAAGGGCAGTAGTTAGTTTTTAGGTTGCTGTCTCATCTCTTTTGTGGCGGGGTCCATGAGCTGAGAATTTAAGCAGATTAGGTTTTTCTTTGCTGTGGTCAATTTTCACACAAATAGAATAAAGTATGATTTCTTTTAATGTCAAAACTATCCTGAGCTGCACTAGCGAAAAGTTAATCAGTTTTTGGGAAGTTTATGTTTTCTACTATAAGAGTAGTTTGTGTTCATTATAAAAAAATTTAGAAATAGAGAAGAAAGGAGTGAAAATATTGCCTATTTTCTAGCTACTCAAGGGTAATCAGACTTGCTTGTTAGTATCCTTTCAACAATCTTGGAAAAAATGCTTTTCATTGTAATTATACTAACAGCAAGATTTTTGTACCTGTATCTTTTTTTAATCAGGCAACTTCTTAATGGCTTTGAAATACAGCACTTAATATAACAAGTCAACTCAGCAATCTACAAGACTTACTGGCTGGGCATTTTGTAATATTCAATTTTTCATTATCTTTGATAATGCTATATAATGAGAATCTTTGAGTTTTCCCAGTAATTAGGATTAATTTCTTAGGATGGATTATGCAAAGGGAATATTTTTAAAGCTTATAATAAATTTTGCCCAACAAGGTTGATAAAAGTCTACAGTATTAATATGCCTTTGAAAAAAATTTTCATTATCAGAGCAGATTCTTCAGTTTTGAAAGGTACTAATTTTGGGGTCAGAGTGATAGCACAGTCATAAGGCATTTGCCTTGCACAAGGCCAATCCAGAATGGGCCAGAGTTCAGTTCTCAGCATTCCATATGGTCCCCCGAGCCCACCAGGAACTACTTTTGAGTACAGAGCCAGGAGTAATCTCTGAGCACTGTCGGGTGTGGCCCAAAAACAAAAAATGAAAATAAAAAGATACTCATTTTATGGGCAAAAAATTGTTTTTGATTCATTTCCCAGGATTTCTTTTTTTTTTTTTTCTTTTTGGTTTTTGGGCCACACCCGGTAACGCTCAGGGGTTACTCCTGGCTATGCGCTCAGAAGTTGCTCCTGGCTTGGGGGACCATATGGGACACCGGGGGATTGAACCGAGGTCCGTCCAAGGATAGCGCAGGCAAGGCAGGCACCTTACCTTTAGCGCCACCGCCCGGCCCCTTAGGATGGAGTCTTTTTTTTTTCTTTTTTTTTTTTTTTCATTTCCCAGGATTTCTAATGGTGTTTGTAAATTATTTGCTTATGTATTTTGGCTACTCATTTAAAACAATCAGTGCTTCATCGAGTTTGCAATGACTGAATCATTGACTTCCATTGTACAGTGTGAATTTTTATTTCATTTTCCCCCTTAGTTTCACTTTTTACAGGTGATTTTTAGTGTGTTGTCATTTAATATTTTTTAATTTTAATTATTTTTTGTCTTTGGGCCACACAGTGTTGCTCAGGAATCACTCCTGGCAGTCTCAGGAGGTCAGATGGGATGCTGGGAATGGAACCTGGGTTGGCCACATGCAAGGCAAACACCCTCCTCACTGTGCTATGGCTCTGGCTTATCGTCATTTAAATTTTTATTTTTGCTGTGCACCCATGCACCTGGCAGTAATCAGGGGTTCCTCTTGGCTCTGCAGTCAGGAATTACTCCTGGGAACCGTATGGGGTGTCGGGGATTGAACCTGGGTCGGCCACATGCAAGGCAGGTTTCCTATGTACTATATTTTCTCTCCAGTCTTGATGATTGTTTTACTTTTGTTTTTTGAGCCACACCTGGCAGTGCTCAGGGGTTACTACCAACTCTGCACTCAGAAATTGCTCTTGGCAGGCTAGGGGGACCATATAGGATGGCCAAGAATTGAACTGGGGTCCATCTGGGGTTAGCCAGATACAAAGCGAACTCCCACCATTGTGCTATTGCTCTGGCCCGGTGTCTTGATAATTTAAACTTTTATATACTAATCTAATCTCTTGCCTTTTTGGTAACTGAAAAACAAAAAAGACACATTGTTATTCATTGCAGCACTATTTACAATAGAAACAATCCAAATGCCCGACAACAGGTGAGTGGTTAAGGAAACTATGATAATATACACAATGGAATACTATGCAGCCGTCAGGAAATACGAAGTCATGAAATTTTCCTATACATGGATGAAACTATTATGCTGAGTGAAATAAGTCAGAAGGAGAAAGACACAAAAGAGTCTCATTCATCTTGGGATTTAAGAAAAATAAAAGACATTATTGTAATAATACCTAGAGACAACAGAGATGAGGGCTGAAAGGACTGGCCCACCATATGAAGCTTACCACAAAGTGGTGAGTGCAGTTAGAGAAATTACTACACCAACAACTATTATGACAATGGTAGTGAGTGAGAGAAATAGAATGCCCGTCTTGAAAACAGGCAGGGATGGGGGAGGAGGAAAATGGGTAGCATTGGTGGTGGGAATATTACAGTGGTGAAGGAGGGTGTCCATTTTTATAACTGAAACCCAAGTACAAACATGTTTGTAATCATGGTGCTTAAATAAAGATATTAATTTAAAAATTAAAAAGAAAAACTAAAAAAACTAAAAAAAAAAAAAAAGAATAAGTTTAGCTTAGAAAGTTACCTTGGGGGGCCGGAGAGATAGAATGGAGGTAAGGTGTTTGCCTTTCATGCAGAAGGTCATTGGTTTGAATCCCGGCGTCTCATATAGTGTCCCCCCCTCCCCCCCCCCCCCGTGCCTGCCAAGAGCAATTTCTGAGCATGGAGCCAGGAATAACCCCTGAGCACTGCTGGGTGTGACCCAAAAACCACACACACACACACACACACACACACACACACACACACACACACACACACAAAGTTACCTTGGGCAGTCTCAGGAGGCCACAGAAATATAAACAGATGGGTGCAGACGAGCAGTTGCAGAAGGCTGACGTTTGGGGAAATAAGGGAGGATCAGGCTGCGTAGATGGCCAGATTCTGTTTCTTCTGCCCTTCTCTTAGGTCTTCATGGCATAATGCTACTTAATGCCTGTCCACACCTGTGGGCACTATCCATACGTCCACTTAAAACCACCCCGGGACACCCATGTGGGCGGCCCCTTCTGCCATCGGATAGACCAAGAAAGTGGCTCTCAGGTCTGAAATGCTTCCTTCCTGCCTCTGCCCTGTCTCCAAGCTCCTGTCCCAAGAACCCTGTAGTCAAGGCCTGGCACTGATTCAGCCTTTTGGGACTGCCCCTTATGTCTTGTGGAGCCCTTGTTCTCCCCACATTACTGAGTGGATTTTTTTTTCTTCTTCTTCTGGAGGCTGTGGCCAATTTACAGTAATTAATGTGCTAAGGCCAGCAGCTGTAGCAGTCATTAATTCCTTAATCTCGGAGCAGAGCGACCAGGATTAGTTAGAGATAAACAGAGCTCATGGCATGTTCTCGGGAAGCAAAGCCTTTACAAATGCTGCTTTTCCTTGGCCGGGGGGTGGGGTGGGCAGGGAGATGGGACTTGTGGGGGATTTTTTTCTTCCTTCCCTGTGTGGGACTGTCTTAGAAAGAAGGCAACAATGGGGTGCTGTGGGATGGAGATTCCTTGAAATTAACTCAGAGGGGCTGACCCTCGACACTTTGACTTTGGCCTTCCTTTAGCCCCTGGCCCCAGAGGTCCCTGCTTGTCCTTTGTTCCTGGATTGTTTTCCTGTAGTCAGTTTTGTGCAGGTTTCTTGCAACTTCTGGACAGGAGGAGAGAGGAGAAAGCCATCCAGGTTCTTAGTGCAACAACCATTTGTTTGCAAATGAGCTGAGCCAGTCTAGGAAATCTTTGCGTGCTCAGGCACAGGCACAGACACACAGACACAGACACACAGACACAGACACACACAGACACACACAGACACACATACAGACACACAGACACACACAGACACACACACAGACATACAGACACAGACACAGACACACACACACACACAGACACACACACACACACACACACACACACACACACACACACACACACACACACACACACACACACACACACTTAAAGTGGCTTCAATTCCAGGAATCAGCCACTTATCTATGAAAGGGTTACGTGGGTTCTTCAAAGGTGACCAGCACATCGCTTGTTTTCCCACAGAGAAGGGAGCTGATTATTGCTGCAAGAACGTGCCTCAGTGCAAATGTTTTCTCAAGGCACGAAGGGAAAGCAACCTGGACTAATGCGGGCTTGTGGGCTGGAGGGTTGACAGGAAGCAGAGCGGCTGGGGCTGGGACCCGCATCCCGCATCATGGGACTGGCTGGGCTGGCTCACACAGTATCCAAAAGCAGTCTCTGGAGGGCAAATGGAAAGTTGCATGGGGCAGACTTTGGGGGTATTTCTGGGGGAGATAGACTCATGGGCGCTGAGGTCCTGCACCGTGACAGCCCAGAGCCTGGCCAGACTTGTGCGGGACCTTCTGTGCTTTGGGCTTCTGGGTTGGTCTGTGTTCTTCATTGGGGAGATTAATTTCACATCTCACAGTGCTCAGCCTTCTGGTAGCAGCAGAGATGTGTGAGGCTGGAGGGGACCAGACTCCATGACTCATTCACACTGATGGTTTGGCTCCTGGGGGACAGTTCTGGGCATGCAGACAGGCAGGCTGCAATCCTTTTTCCTTTTGCCCCCAATGTTTGGTTTTTAGATGCAGAGGCTTTTGCATTGACCCCATTTCAAATGTGAATTTGATTCACTCACACCTTGTCAGCATCACCTGGACCAGGACAATAGACAGTTCCAAGGATTTCATTGACATTCTGTTTGGATCCTTTCAACCCAGAGCAGATAAACTGCTTAGCAGCCCCCTACGCCCAAGGAAGTGATGCCCAGCGGGACAAAGCTCCCAAATGCATCTTTTCAACCTGTGAAAAGAAGCATTAGAGGCAGGACTTAGAATTTGTTTCAACTGAGTTGACAGTAATCCCACATGCAAGGGAAAGGCCTCCACATGCCCTGGTGGTTTCTTTGAGAACAGATGGCCAGCACAGGGAAGAGCCACGGACATGTTCACCAAGTATCCTGGTTCTATGTTCCCATTTTGAAAGGGATCTTTAAAAGTCGTGCCTGGTTCCCTCCAGCCATGAGAGCTTTGATGAACGTCATGTCTCTGATAGAAATTCAGTGACATTGAAGTCCTGGACTGGCTTAGTGCCTGGAGTTCAATCCCTGGGGCTGCCTTCATGTGCCAAGCCAAGTCCCAGGGGCTCTGGGACTGATTCGCCCCCTTTCCTCCAGGTCTTCAAGGGAGAGTGAGACCTCCCAGTGCACCATATGTGTTTATGAGTGGGACCACCAAGTAGTGGCTACTGCTGGGCACCTCAGTAGTATCCTGTAAAACCTCCAATACAGGTGGGGTTGGAGAGATAGGATAGTGGTGACAATGCTGACCTTGTACCTGGCCATCTGCGTTTGATCCCTGGAAACACATCTGATCTCCTGAGCACCATGGAGTGACCTCTGAGCACAAAGCCAAGAGTAAGTTCTGAGCACTGCTGGGTGTAGTTCAGGCTTTCCCCAAAGTCTGGAGTGATAATCTTTTTTTTTGGGCCATACCTGTTTGATGCTCAGGGGTTACTCCTGGCTAAACACTCAGAAATTGCCCCTGGCTTGGGGGGACCATATGGGAGGCCAGGGGATTGAACCGCGGTCCTTCCTTGGCTAGTGCTTGCAAGGCAGGCACCTTACCTCTAGTGCCACTTCTCCGGCCCCCGGAGTGATAATCTTGAGTTACCTGGATGCATTCATTTCCTGTCATCATAGAGATAGCTTGGCATCAAAGAAGACCAGAATGAGACAGACAGACAGACAGAGACATGGAGGAAGGAATCCTGCCCTTAATCCCCCAAGGCCCACCTCATCCTTCTCAGCAGAACAAGAATTGGAAAGAAGCTGTTGGTTCCTACAGGGTAATATCTCCCCAAAGAACCATAGTTACCAACTGAGTGAGGACCGTGCAGGGAAATCTTTGACTTTCAGGTTGGAAGTTTCATGGTACACATGACTTAATGATGAAAGACATGGGACATATCTTCAGTCTCCCCATCCTTTGCCCCTCTTGTGCCCTGAACCCCCACACTTCAGTACTGGCCAGATCAGATAGTCTATTAATTCAGACCTGAACAGGACACTCTCGCCTCTCCTGCTTCAATGGTGCAGGACAGACAATGCGTCTAGTTATTAAAACAATCATTTCTACTGACGGGCCCGGAATTGGATTCTCCATATCGTGCCAGAATGAAGCCTCTGTGCTTGAACTCTTTGTCTTTGGTCCTTTCAGGCCAAAATGACAATTAGACTTGGCTGACAGGCAGATGAAATCTGCTCCCTTGCTCCTCCAGGACCTGTGCTCAGGCCAGACCAATAAATCCCAACTTCCTGGCACATCAATTGCAAAGGAAGCATGCGATGGCTGTGCATGTGGACTGAAAGGGGACTTGGAACTGTGTCCAGGTTTTTGTGATCAGAGTCTGGCCAGACGCTGCCCCTCTGACAGGGACAGATGGCTCAGCCACACCTTCCTGGGGTGCTACTGACCCTCAGATACGGTTTGAGCTGCTTGCTAGGGAGAAGGGGGCCTTTGCAATCTGGCGCAGTGCCCATCTCTGCTGAGTCCAGCTCCCTGTACCTGCTGTTAGAGAAGTCTCCCCCTCCTGGTCTTTTTTATTTTTTTCTTCAGAATTCAAATTCCATCTGTAATTAGCTTTGTCTAATTTGTCTAATTGTCATTGGGAGGAGATGTAAATCATGTACTGGGAGACAGGACCCCCAGGCAGTCTTTCCTCAGTGACACCCACTTGATGTGCTTGGTCCCTTGACCTCTGAACACTGTTCCTGGAGTGAAGGTAAAATTTTTATGTTTTTTTTTTTTCCCAAGGTGCTTAACATCAAGACCCAATTCTAGATAAAAGGAATATATGAGTATATATATGTATATTTATATATATATATATATATATATATATATATATATATTACCCCCTGCCCCACAGACATCCTAGGGTGATGTTGAATTAGACTATAGAATTTTCTGGTGGAGACTATTAAGTGAGGCAATTAACCTAAATTATTTAGAGGCAAGAGTCAGACATTGGCTATCTCTGAGGAAGAAGAACATTTTGATTTTTGGGAGCTGCAGCCAGCCAGACACCCCTCAACTTCTAAATATGGTGGTTGAGCCACAATGGGACCCTCAAATTAGACAAGGAAGGCCTCTACTCCACAGCTTGCACAGCAGAGGGAGACATGTGGGTGAAAGAAAATATGATTTCCTTAAAGGTACTTACAGAATCGGGGTGCTTCTAGACATGGCAGAACCCTCTTCTGCTTTGGGGTGCAGGGCAACTCTGCTCTTCCAGAGGAGCCACATAGTACCTGAGTTTTGGCCTGTTTTGACTTGTTCAGTTCAATAGAATCCCCTCCCTCCAATCCCTGTATGCTTTTGAGGAGGGGGCAGGAATTATATAATTGGAATAGAATTTTCACAACTCTGTGGTCAGCTTTTTATGTGGGCTTCATCCACATAGGTAGAATCTGGCAGCTGAAGTTTCTGGAACCAGTCTGGGGTCGAACAGACCAGAGACTCAATGGAAGCAAGAACCACTTTTGACCTCATTGACTAAAAGGGTATTAATTTCCATAAACAAAGCTGGGGTCCTCACATTCCCGCCTTCCCCTGACCCATCCATCCATCCATCCATCCATCCATCCATCCATCCATCCATCCATCCATCCTCTTCTTATTACCCCCACTGCCAGAGGTCAGGATACTTAAGAGAAGTAGTATACATAGTGTTTGCCCTTCAGTGGTTTAGCACCCAGCAGTTGTATTATTTCACTCATCTAAGTTCTTTGGAATGTTTCCTCTGATTTTGGTGAAACTTTACATTCTTTTGCCACTTCTCCAGGACCTCTTCCTGTTGAGTCCACTCTTTGATCTGCCCCTTGGCCCATGGGTGACATTGTTTTCTTTTCTTTCTTTTTGCTTCTACTTGTACTTCCCATTTTCTCAGAAGGTTTTCTGAGTGCTGTTCCCAGATCTGTTCTCAAAGAGTTTAGTGGTCTGAGTGGGGGTAATTTCATAGATAGGAACAGGGCATAAAGTCCTTACTTAGCCGAACTGAACATTGGCTGATCCAGAGAATCATTGTGAGATCTGTGAGTGATGTTCAGACTTTCTGGATAAAGACAGAAACCACCATACCCTTAGAAATCCAGGACAGAGCTGGTATTTCCTTGGATTCTGATTAGCACTACTGGAACACACTGGGCATTCTGTATGGAGCTGAAATGTCCTTTAGAAAATCATTACAGCTGCAACCCTTGGAACTCATGAAAATTTATGAAGAGAAAACAGATGTTGAAAACATTACCTGAGTGAGGAAACAGAACCTAGACTGGGCTATGAATGATGCATTAAGCTAAGTTAAATTGGCAGTGGGTATTCCACCAGGTTCCGTACCAAGTTGGGGCAGAGATGAGAAACTGAGTCATGCCTGGGTAGAGTTACTAGGGCCAAGTTTCTACAGAAAGAGGCTTGTGGACTCCTTATAATCTTGTGTCAGAACAGATTCATGCAGAAAATAGGTCAGGGTTTATTTGTTGCACCATTTTCTGTTTATTTGGGTAGAAACATTTTACTTGTGTCCTTTTTGTTTTGTTTTGCTTTGTTTTGGGGCTAGACCCAGCGGTGTTCAGTGATCACTCCTGGTGATACTCAGAGGATCATATATGGTTTCAGAAACCCAACCATGTGCAAGGCAAATGTTTTAACCCCTGTACTGTCTCTCTGGTGCCTTTTCTTTTCTTTTTCTTTTGTTTCAAATTACTCAGTGATTTGAATTCCAAGAACAGACCTTGAGGGTAAGAGAAACCCAAGGCTAAAATCTCAATTGTCATCATCAAACATGACAGATTATCTGATTAGCATCCCAGGGACACATTCTATTACTTAGAGAGATTAAGGACAGTTTAGTACATTCATGGTAAACTGTTCCCTGTCCTAGCTCAAGGTGGGGCTGCAGCTTTGTATCTGCTTTCTGGAGCCCACAGACTCCCTGGACTTCCCTGAGAAAGAGAAGGCTGCCTTGGCTGGCCTTGGGGGACTGAACATACCTTCATTTAGAGCTATTGGAGACCTTAGAACTCATACCTGCCATGTGAGCTGGGCCAGGTGGGGAGACAGGGTGACGGTGTGCACAGAAAGGAGCAGGGCTTGAAGCACATGGCAGAAGGAGCAGTTACTGCAGTGTCTTCTCCTTTGTGCAGGCCAAACCCCACAGCACCTCTTGGCTCTGTGAGGACAGAAAGGCCGTGTTGAACTAACATTGGGGTGGGAAGTCCCAGTCATCCCCAACTGGCCAACTGGCCTCTTAAGGGTTGGGATGAAAAGTGGGTGCTTAGAAGAGGTGGTAGGGGGCTGACAACTGTCCATCCTCCAGGCAATGTTTAAAAGTAGACTGAGGCCCATTAAATGGCTAATAAGAAAGCAAAGATGTGCAATTTGTGTTTTTACTGCTGTTAATTAAGAAGTGGGCAGGTGGGGAGCACAGCAAATGACAGGATGCATCCTTGTAGGGCACATATAGAAACAGAGCAGGAAAGGTAGGAGAAAGAGCCCTAGGAAAGGCCTTTAAGGATACTGGGCCTTTCCTTTCTCCTGGCAACCCCCTACCCAAAAACTCCCCCTTTTTGCTGTTAGGGTAGCACTGTCTTTCCCAAAGAAATTTTATTTTTTAAAATTTTATTGAAACCAACATGATTTACAAAACTTTCCTAGTTGGGTTTCAGACAAATGAATTAGGGCCAATCCAGCCACCAGGGCCAATCCAATCACTAGTGTCCACCTCCCTCCAACAATGTTCTCTAAGTGCATCCCAGACCACTCCTTTTGTCTCCCAGCCTTCTAATATAACAGGCCCATTTTAAGTTTATATTGTTAAATTTGGGTATCTTGGTTCATTGTTGTTGCCTTTGGCTTGGATATTGACTTCTTTCCTTTTTTTTTTAACACCACCAATGCATCTGAGACCACTTGGCCCCTAGCCCCCATCATTTCATATTTCTGTTTCTCTTTCTCCACTCAATTTCTTTCCTTTTTGCTATACTCTGGGGCCTAGCGTGTTTAAAACAACTACCATTTAGACCATTGTATTTCTTCGTACAGTTATTCTAAATACCACATATAGGTGATATTATTTTATATTATTTATTCTTCTTCTTCTGGCTTACTTCATTTATCATAATATCTTCCAGTTTCATCATGTTGCTGCAAATTGCATTATTGCGTATTTCCTAAGGGGAATTTTGAGGGGAAACTTTAGATTGGAGGAGAGTGGTTTGTTTTTTAAGGCCATTTGGAAAGGAGATGCCACAACTAGGGGTGCTCAGGGCTGGCTATATGCTCAGGGATCACTCCTGGTGATGTTCAGGGAATCATCTGGGAAGCAGGGACCAAACCCAGGCCAGCTGTGTGCAATACAAGCACCCCACAGGTTATACTATGGCTCTGGCCCCAGGAGATGCTATTTCTTGCTCTGTCCAGGATCGGGAAGGCTGTAGCTTGGATCTGGTCATTGAGATTTTTTCTACATCTTTTTCCAGGTGCCTGTTTAAATCGGGGGTGGGGTGGGGGAGGCTTACAGACAACTTTTATCACCACACATTGCTAACTTTTCTCAGTCTGCATGGAGGGCATATTCCTGGGCTGTTTACTTTTAAAAACTTCCTTTCTGGAATGTTGGGATGTCTTGATCACCCAGGAAAGTGTCCCAAAGCAGTGAGTCACCAAGATGCTTTTATACTCAATTTTCCCCTTTTGGTCACCCAGGAACAGGAGAGAATAGGGAGGGAGAGAGAGCAATAGAGACAAACAGCAAGAAACAGAGGCAGAGACAGAGACAGACAAAGATAGAGAGACAGAGAGAAACAGGGAGAGAGACAGAAAGATAGATAGAGAGACAAAGAGAGACAGGGAGAGAGAGAAAGAGATATAAGGGGGAGAGAGAGAAAGGGAGAGAGAGAATATAAAGTGCTTCAGGGAAAGCAGTCCAAATTCCTGAGTTCATGACCTCAAAAGGTGAGAGAGAAGGCAGGAGGGGCAGAAGCCAGAGTTATCTTGAAGGTTAGATGTTTGAAGTGCTAAGAATCACATCTTGCTCCTAGAACCAGGCTCAGAAATTGCTCCAGAAGCACTGCCTGCCACCTTCAGAGAAGAGGACTCAGATGAGTTAGTCCAAGTTCACGCATGTCTGAACCTATTGGGTCAGTGAGGCTGTGAGCATTTCTCTTGAGTAAAGAATAGAGAATATGGAAAGAGTTTTATTAAAACACTAAAGGCAGGGACTGGAGAGAGTACAGGGGTTAACTAAGGCTCTTGCCCTGTATGCAGCTAACCCTGGTTCAATTCTCTTGCACTGCCTATGGTCACTTGAGCACTGCCAGGGGTCACGTTTGAACAGAGAGCTAGGAATAGCTCTGTGTACCCCTAGATGTGTCCCTCCCCAAGAAAAAAGTCAAACCAACCAACCAACCCTTAAAAGCAGGAGTGATGGTAAATGATCATGGCTGAAATTCATAGAAGTACTGGGTATTTGCTCATTTGTTTTTCTCTTCACACATGGTTTTTTATTTCACCTTTAACAAGACTATTGGAGCCTAATCTTTCCCCCTGCTTGTAAAAGAGTCACTCCCCATCACCCCCAAATCTGCATCATTTGAATGGCTATGTATAGTCCACCCTTCTGATCACTCAAGCCCATACCCATTTCATCTCTACTTGGACACATCCCATTCTTGGTTAGCTGTGTGTGTCCCGGATCACTGTCAGCACTCAACAGGATTCTGGGACTCGTTCCCCTTTGTTTGATTTCTAGGGGAAGCTGGTCTCAACTTGAAAGCCAGAAGAATTCTGTTCATCCATGACAGACCATGTCCTGTTATGCTCCGACTTCTTACAGTGGCCCATCCCAATCCCACGCCTGCCCTCCCCAATCATTTTGGCTTCCTGGAGCTCCAGGTACCCAACTAGCTGTTGCTGCAATGGGAAGAAGTTCCTACTGGCTCCAGGATTGGAGCCCTTATTGGGAGACCCTTACTGAGTATCTTCTAACATGTGTCCTGCCCTCTAGTGCCCTCTTCCCTACTGAATCTTATTTCATAGTAGTTATTCACTGGTCTATTTCTTAGCTGGCTTGTTCATTTGATTATTTGCTGCTGCATGGGGGTTGGAATCTTTTAGGATTTTTGAACCAGGGCCTTGCTCTGTTAGGGCAGTTACCACCCCCCCCCCCCACCATGTTCCAGTCACCCTCCATCCCTACCTTTCCTTTTGTTTCCTTTATTCCTGGATCCTCAGTACTGGTTCAAAGCTGATCACAGATGGACACTTGGAAAATGTTTATTGATGGATAAATGAAGAGTATAGATTTCACTCTATTTGTAATTTTGATTATTAAGGGGTGGATATTTAACAATCTCGGTGCACAGAATGAGTGAATGGTAAATGCACAAGGTATCAGGAACAAAGTGGAGTGACTTTACTGACTCCAAAGTTAAGAAAAATAAAAGACATTTTTGCAATAATTTTCAGAGACAAAAGAGAAGAGGTCTGGAAGTCCAGCTCACTACATGAAGCCCACCGCAAAAAGTGGTAAGTGCAGTTAGAGAAATAACTACATTGAGAACTATCATAACAATGTGAATGAATGAGGGAAGTAGAAAGCCTGTCTGAAGTACAGGCAGGGGTGGGTTGGGGAGGAGGGAGATTTGGGACATTGGGGATGGGAATGTTTCACTGTGAAGATTGCATGACTGAAACCCAACTATAATCATGTTGTAATCAAGGTGTTTAAAACACACATACACACACACACACACACACACACACACACACACACACACACAAAACCAAATAAACAAAGTTAAGACTTCCGGGAAACAGATTCTGAACACAGACAAGATTGAAAATGCGTAAATCTATTGGCAATACAAATTTCTGAAATAAAAGGTTTCTAGCCCTAATATACAGAGCTTTACCAATCAATAAAAAAAGATTAACATTAGAGTAGAAAAATGAAGGAGAAGCCCTGGGTATTCACAAAACCTGAAAGACACAGAGGTAGCTAATAATGTTTCTCATCATCTCTCTTAAATGTGTCTTCCTTCAATCAGAATCTTCGTTTCCTCCAACTTGCAATTTCAGCTCTCCTGAATTTAATTTCCAAGAACCTTTATTTCCTCCGACAACTGCAGTGAAGTTCCATCTCTTCTTCCCTTAGCCTTTCAGCCTTAGATCCTGCCTTCTTCAATTCTGCAATTGCTTCCGGCCTCCGGTCCCTCTCAAGTGCTCAATTATCATGGGCTAAACCCTCCTGAGCTTTTCTGCAGCTCAGTTGCTTTTTGCCACCACCCGGAGGGAGATCTGGACTGTGAGGGCCAATGCCATACTTGTATCTTTAGCAGCAGTACAAATATTTTGCATCACACAAAATGTGCAGATCTGCTATTTCAATAGTGATAAAGACCTGCTCAACGCGGAGAGCATTTAATGAACAAACGTGCCAGGCATGTTGATGGCTGAGACTTGGCTACAAGTTTTCCAAGCTTATTTTACACCAAGTTTGTAAACTTTGACTCAGAAATTATTTTCCTTGTGCTTGCCAAGGGCATTGTGTCCTTTCCCCTTCTGATGTTTGGAGGGAGCCTGTGTCTTTTGTAGAACTATGTATGTCTCCAAAGGCAGAGAGAGAGAGAGAGAGAGAGAGAGAGAGAGAGAGAGAGAGAGAGAGAGAGAGAGAGAGAGAGAGAGAGAGAGAGAGAGAGAGAAACAGAGACAGAGACAGAGAGACAGAGATAGAGAGACAGGGACAGAGAGAGCAGAGAGATAGAGACAGAGAGAGACACAGAGAGATAGAGACAGAGAGAGACACACAGAGAGATAGAGAGACAGAGACAGGCACACATACCAACACACAGACAAGACCAAGAAACACAGGAATTTGAACCAGTAAAAGCCAGCAAGTCTGATCAATAAGAAGAGTTTGAGGCCCTGTTAAATAGCAACCTTTTCAGCAAGCACTTCTTGTCCCTACCAGCTGGCCAGCTCCCTAGTCCTCTGTCCGAACTCCATGTTCATGTCCAATCCCCAGAGCCAGGAGGGGAATTCGAAGGTGTGATTGGGGGCACAGGGAGGGATCTTGCAAATTCAGGTGGGTACAGGTGAGAATCCCTTTAAGTGGAAACAGGAGGCAGGATGCTACTGCTACAGGGGAGGAAGGCAAAGCCTTTCCCCCAGAGGCTGGGAAGGATCACAGCCTCAAGGAGTCCTGGTTTTGACATCCTCCACTCAGTACATCAGACCTCCCCAACTGTAGTTTGTGTGTTCTTCCATGTTAAAATATTTGTGGATCTTTGTTCCTGCAGGAATAGGAAGTGAATCCACTGAGTTTAAGCCCTGCTTAGTTATCTCACAGGGCCTTGGAGGATGTGGAAGGGATGTAGGAAGAAGAGCCCTCTTGGGACATCAATGGAGCAGCCCACTGAGACTACACCTCTTTATGACCACGCCCTTTGTGATATACCCACCTCCATCATACTCGGTTGATGTCCCATTGAGACCACACCCCTCGGTGATCACACCTACCTTGATCATGTCCCAGTATCACCACACCTCTCAGCGACCATGCCTACCACAACAACACCCACCATACCCACCACAACCACACTTATCTGTGGACTACATCTACTTCAGACACCCCCCACGTGACCACACCCTACTGTGTGGACCACTACCCTCCGTGATCACATCCACCTTGATCATGTCCCATTGGGACCCCATCTCTCATCGACCACACCCACGCTCTATCTGTGACCACACCCATTGTGGCCACGCCCCAGCTGTGACCACGCCCCACTGTGACCACGCCCTAGACAACCAAGCCTCTTTGTGACCACACCCACCTTATTCATGCCCCATGTGATCACTTCCAACTGTGACCACGCCCCTCAGTCATCACACCCACCTTGCTCATGTGCCATTGTGACCACGTTCGATTGTGACCATTGATGACCACACCCACACCACCACACCCACCATGACCACGCCCAATCTGTGATCACACCCCATTGCGACCACCCCTTCACCTGAGGTGAGCACACTCACCCTAGTCATATCCCATTGTGGTCTCTGTGTCCACAGTCTCTTGTCATACCCCATTGTGACATGTCCAACTGACAATGCTTGATCGGTGGCCACGTCCACTGAGACCACACCCCCTTGCGACCACACTCTGTGAACACAAAATGGATTCCACAGAGCAGATGCACCTATGGGTGATATTAAACCCACCCCGGCTGCAGCTGATCATCCAGCTTGGGAAGGCCCGAGTTGTGGGTATCAGAGGGGACAAGGAAATCTAGATGTAAAGTCCCTCATGGTTGTCACTACAGCGGATGGGGATCCTTGGACTGTGTCATCCTATTAGATAAGAACTCAGTGCTCCTCCCCATCTCCAGACATCTTCGGGTTGTAGAGAGCAGGAGGAGGCTGCATTCGGGAAATCCCACAGAGCTGCTTGTCTGTGGTGGTGCTCTGGGGGTCACCCCTCGAGATGCTCAGGGGACCATGTGAGATGCAGAGGATAGACCCCGGGTTGGTTGTGTACAAGGTGAGCACCCTCCCGGTTGTGCTCTTGCTCCAGCCCTGTGCTCCTCGCTTCTTATGCTCATATGAATGAAAGAAAGGTAGGTGCCTTTCTTCTTGGGGTCCTTATGCTGAAATATGACTCAGATGGAAGAAATACAGCCAGTGTATGACATGCATACTTTCAAGATACATCATAGCTCCCTGAGAGCAGCTGGTTTACTGTATGCCCAGAGCCTGGAAGCTAAGGGCAGGGTGCTTGACCACTGCGATTCCAAGAGCAGCTGGTGAGAAGTCTGTAAGGGTGGGCCAAGGGTTGAAACGGGGTGGGATCCTTAGATCCTACAGAGAGAAGGGCTGGAAGAAGGGTCTGAGGTAGTCCAGGGGTCTGTGAGACTTTTTAGTGGTCCAAATGGACCCACCTGATGGATTCATTTGAGGCCTATTTCAAATCTGGGCCCAGAAACATTGGGCTGAGCCTAGAAGTTTCTTGGGTTCAGGAGAAAGGCTGCTGAAATCCTCTTTGGAGCTTTGCAACCCACGTTTCTATCACTGTTAAAGCTTTTCTAGACTTCTATTTCCTCCTTGATCCCCAAATTAAATTCTTGGGCAAGGCTTTGCAGGAGAGGATTGGGGAGAAAAGAGAAGGGTGGATCTCATGAGCGCTCCTCAGATGTGTTGTTTATCCAAGAGGATAAATGTGTTATCATTATTGCCTTCTTCGAGGAACAGATGATTTAGGTGCAGGAGAGAAGGTTGCATTTGTTAATGGATGGCTCTATCGCCATGGAAACACAGAAACAAAAAGATAATAAAGCTGTTTAATACATTAATTCTTTCTTCTTCTCCATCAGCCTGTCTAGCCCTGTGGTGGGTAAGGGTGAATAAAAATCATCTGAGTTCCAAGTACCCCATTAGAGGGATAAGCCCAAAGCTGCTTTATCCTCTTCTTCTTCCCTAAAAGTTGGTCGAATAAGCCTTTGGCATGCACATATTCAGCTTCACAAGCTGCTACGGGTGCATAGCAATGTCTATGGGCTCTGCATCTACTTGGCAAAACACATTGTGTGAGCTGAATAGACTGATGAGAGTCATTTGGGGTGCAATGAGTGACCAGCATACTGGTGAGGTTTTCTAGTGGCAATCCATCTTTCTTGCCTCTGCATGTGGTCCTTGGGACCCTGATGCTTACCTTGTTAATGGGAATTATGGTGGTAGAATATCATAGATATTCCAAAGTGGACAGAAGTGACTATCTCTTGGGCCTGTCCCTTTCTGGACTGGTTGTCACTTTCTGATCAGGACAGTCTGATGTCTGCAAAGTGCAGGTATTTCCCAGCAGCCACCTCATCCTAATCCTGAAATTAACTTCAAACAGGGATATGAGGCCACTTTTTGTTTTTTTTTTTTGGGGGGGGGTCACACCTAGTGGCCCTCAGGAGTACTGGCTCTGTGCTCAGAAATACTGGCTCTGTGCTCAGAAATCCTGGTAGGCTGTGGGGGGGGACTATGTGGAATGCCAGGGGTCAAACTCAGGTCAGCAGTGTGCAAGGCAAATGCTCTATGGCTGTGCTCACTCTGGCTCCAGAGGTCACTATTTGCAAAGGTGAGGCTTTGGGGTTAGTTCAGGATAGAGGTTCTAATGTGAGGAGAGTGCATTTGTGGGTGGTCTTGCGGGGACAGGTGAGGACAGGGCAAGCTTGCCTATTGGCTCTTGTGGAGAGATCAGCCAAGCTGCTGAACTACTGGGTCCATAGTAGCAGGATGGAGGCTGGTCTGAGAATCCGGGGGAAAGGGCAGATCAGAAGTGGCCTCCAGGGACAAGGAGTATTTTTGCATTTGTTAAAAATTGACAAACTAATTGCTAAGCCCATTGTCAGGAAAATGGCAACACATTAGATGTGATTAGAAGCAATTTCTGGCTATTATGCCTGATGAGAACAACAGCCACTGTACCCAGTAAAAGGAGGAGCAGGAGCTACTTGGAGTCTGGGAGTTCCAAGGGGCCATGGAAAGCCCAGACAACCCCCAAAGAGCCATCCAGACTTTGAATGGTCAGGATGACAAAGTGGCATTGATGTATCCAGTTTTCATTCCACAGGGAATACAGCCTCACTGGATGCCCCTCTGCATGTTTGTGTGAGCCCCGGAACTCTTACCAGCAAGCTTGTCTCTAGCAAGGAGGACAGGAGGTACCATGTGGGATCCAGGCACAGGCCAACTTGGACTTGGTCCTCTGTGGGAGGATCATAGCTCTGACAGCCTGGCCTATCTATTGTTAGGAAGATGAGGGCATTTCAGACAAGGTGCAGGCTGCATGTGTGTCTCAAGGCTGCTATAACAAGCTGTACCTAACTGTGTGACCTAAGGCAAACCATACATTGTGTGTGTGTGTGTGTGTGTGTGTGTGTTTGTGTGGTCAGTCTTCTACATGCCCCAGTAGCCAAAGGCAAAAGAAAGCAGAACCCAGAGCAAACAAGCAAAGCCAGTTTCTGGAAATCAATGGGGAGATTCTGTTAGTGGATCCTCCCCAACTCCACCTTTGGGACTGTTGTTCTCAAGCCTTTTTATGCTTTAATAAAAAATAAAACAAGAACGATTCATCGGATTCCCACTCTGGGGATTGATTTCACGGGGAGGCATGTCTGGTAGTTTGTCGGGTGAAAAATCTACTTTCTCCGCTCGCTTCGAAGGTCAAATGGGTGCTGGGTGTGGCCACCCCACACAGAACAACCAGGGTGGCTGTGCAGATGTGTGGGCTCAGGTGATACAAATTGGGTGCACTGCCCCGAGGGGAGCTGATTTTGGGCTCTTCCCCCCAACCCAGAAGCTCTGAAAGTAGGCGCACCTACTTGCCTTATTACTCACCCCTGCATCCGCTCCAAAGTGTGATCATGAAACTCAGACAAGAACCCCGAATTCTCCTCCCAGGGAGACTAGGAGCCTAGTGCCCAGAGGAGCTGAGTCTTAAATAGGGGATCAGGTGCCCAGGTTCTCTCTGGCTATTGGGGGTGTAGCAGGCAGCATGTGGTTCCCACCAGGGTGGACTTGGTGCCCAAAGGCCCCTGACTCCCTGCACTGTGTCCTTCCTCCAGTACTTACCACCCAACAGTGTGCTGGCTGCTTCCACTCCAAGCAGAGTCAGTATGGGGAAAACCAGGCTCTGTCCAGACCCTGGCAGCTGCATCTTGGGCGAGTCCCTGGTGCTTTCTGAGGGCTGCAGTAGGGACCTCACCTTCATGCTTGAGCAGTGGGGACTGCACCCACATCCCACTGACCCCCACTTCATGCCCCCAGCCAGTCACCTGGGAAAGAATCACCTTTCACTACTTGTTATCTCTCACTTGGCTTCTCTCTCTGAAGCCAGGATCGCAGGTGGAGTTGTGGAGTTCACTCTCCCTTGGCTTAGTGTTGGGGATCCCAAATGGGCAGAGTCTCTGGGTTGTCACGAGGCACAGGAAAAGGGGGCGTTAGGGCTGAGATTCTCGGGCTCACCTTGGAAGGCACCAAACCCCAGGAAGGCCCCCCCCCTATTATTTTGCAATGGGTGGCAGGGTTCCTGCACTCTCCCCCGCTCCTCAGGGCTCACCCACCCACTTTCTTAGATACCCAGGTGAGTTTTTGAAGGCACAGCAGGGAGTCTGCCCTGCATTGCTATTCTCGCTTTCTTCCCACCCCAGATGGAGGGTTGAATTGAAACCAAATGCATTTGTCTGGGAATTGAATGTCTCAGAGCTGGCCATTGATTTTTCGGAGGCGCGAGTTCCCAGTAAATGCCTCGCCACTGAGAATTCCAATCAGGATTCTAAAGGTTATATGCAATAGACCTGACTTCTGAGCTTTACCCCTGGGGGAGACGCTTCATTTCTAAGCAGATGGGGGGACCCGGTATGCTCCCTGTGCTAGGGCTTGGCTTTTTTTTTTTTTTTTTTGCAGAAAACGCACACCTGATGAGTGGTGTGAGCGAGGTGGAGCAAGGACACGTCTCTGTGCAAAAGAGCGTGAAGGCTGGAATATTTGCAGACTGGAGGAAGAAAAGGGGGCAAACAGGAGATGGAGGCTTCTAGAAGCTAGGGAAGCCCACTGCTTCTGCACAGTGCTCTTGCAAGAGGTGAGCACCAGGGGGCAGCATTGTACCACGCTTGGAAAAGCCAGTGTCGGGCCCGCAGCCCTTTAAGGGAAAATCCTCCCGGTGAGCAAAGCTATGTACCGGAGCAGGAAAGAGCCAGAACCTGAAAACCCGCATCACAGCATCCGAACTCTCTTTGTTCCGCGGGCCAGCCCTTCCTTTCTGGGCCAGAGAGTGCAGTACTGTAGATCTAGGGGTGTGTGTGTGTGTGTGTGTGTGTGTGTGTGTGTTGAGATTTCATCTTCCCATCATTCCCCCCTTGTGCTTGATGCCCCAGATGCTCTCATTTGACTCAGGGTCAGCAGCTACTTTCCTGCAAATCCCCTCTGAAGGGGCAAGGCAAGTTTATAACAGGAGGAAGAAGAGGGGGTGACCAGGTACTATCCAGGTGCCCTTCAAAGTGTGAAGGTTTCTCAGACCCTCCTCCTCTCTGCCATAATCAACCCTCCGCCTTCCTCCTCTATCTTGCTACCCCCACCCCAGTACTTTTCACTCCTTGGACTTTGGGTTCCTTTTGTATTTGTCCAAGACCAGGGCTTTATTCCCCACTGGGCATTTTGTGTTCTGTCCCAGAGGTGCCTGACTTGAGAGAAAATGTTTTTATTTTGTTGGAAACCCTAAGCTGAGACCTGATATGTCCGGTGTCTGTCCTGAGTGCTTGGTTAGTTGGAAGTAAAGTTCTTGCTCAGTTCCTGGGGGAGGACCTGTTCCTGACAATAGAAACTCATTTGGGTGTGGACATCCTGAGCAGCACCTCTCCTTTGGCCTCAAGGAACTCCCCTGTGCCCTAACCCCCTGCCCTGAGTTGTACTGGGTTTCACAGCCTCTGTGTAGAGTGGCTGGGTAGGGTATTGAGACCCACCCCAAACCTGGCTTGGTTGCCATTTCTTTGTTTTCCTGGCTCCTGTTTCATGATTTATCCCGTCATTTCCTTGTTTGGGTCAGACTTTGACTTGGGGTCTGGAGGAATAGTGCAATAGTGACTCAGAGCATGTGCCCAGCAAGTCTGTGGGGATGAGTTCAGACCCTGGTGCTCCTCATGCAGAGACAGAAATCTCAGAAGCTTTGTTTTCTGCTACCTCTGGCCCACAGAAATTTCCAGCCAGGTGTGTGTGAATACCTTCCACAAAGCCAGGTGTGTGTGAATACCTCTCCACTAGAATGTCACACCTACTGGGCATCTCACAACAAGGTATAAGCATTGTGGCCAGGAAGGGCATCTGGAGAGAGCACCACTGCTGGAGGAGAGCGAACTTCACCCTGCCACATTGTCAAGAGAAATTTCAGTCTCTGCTCTTGGTCTCTCTCAAAGGACCTCTGGGCCTTTGAGAACTAAGTAACAAGAGGAAGAGAAAGCTGATGGGTGTCAGGAATGAGGAAGAGCTGTTGTGTATTGAAGAAAACTGGAATCCTTCACCATCAACTATCCAAATATTTATCATCCATCTATCCATCCATCCATCCATCCATTTATTCATCCACCCATCTATTCATCCATTCATCCACCTATCCATCATCCATCCATCTATCCTTCATCCATCCATCCATCATTCATCCGTCCACCTATCCATTCATGTATCTGTCCACCATCATTCCTGCATTCATCATCCACCTTTCCCCTTCCTTCATCACCCCTTCCCTTCTTTCCACTCATGTACCTACTCAACTCTCCATCCATCCCTCTCTCTGTGTCATCACCCATCCCTCCCTCCTTCTATTCTTTTTCTGCCTTATCTCAAGGCTGGAACCTCTTTTACCCATATAAGTTGGGAGGGGGTTCTAAGAGACACAGGAGATCAACAGATGGTTTTGGCTTTGCAGCTACTCCCGAGTTTCTCTGGAGCAGTTTCTCTGGCCCCTATCCCCTTGCCCAAGGCTCCATAAGACCATCCAAGAGTTTGATTTGCATACTGCCTCTCATTGTCCACCTCTCCTCTCTCACTGCCTCTCTTGGTCTCCTTTCTTTCATATTATTAGATTTGTTGTATGTTCTCTCCAAGTTAAAAAGCACACTCTATGTTTCCTCAACAAATCCCATTTCCCCAAGACATACCCACCACAACACCTGGAATGCAGGACCAGAGAGAGGCCACATTTGCTTTGTAATTTAGGGTGGCGGACCCCTGCTCGAGAGAATGCAATGAGGCTGCCTTGCAGCAAAGCGTGAGAGGAGGGATGGGGTGTGCGTGGGTGGTTGCTCTGAGACCACACAGGAAGGAGCCTACATTCCTCCTCCTGGACCTGGGGGGCTGCTAGTCCCACTTGTGCTAGGAATGTTCCAGGCAGATAAGAAGGCGCCAGCATTCCAAGCTCTAGAACAGCATGTGAAAATCAAAGGCGCAGCTCAGAAGGGCGGGAAGGCTCAGGGCAAAAACGAGCACAGGGCAGAGGGCCTGTGATGTGCCAGCTCAGGTCCACAGCCTCCTTCCTCGGTCCTCGTCCAAACATGGCTTGAAAGACGGCACCTGTCCATGGAGAGGTGAAAACAGACCTCAGTGCCTGTAGGGCTCAAGTGGGCCTGCAGGTGAGAGTTGATTCAGCAGACTCTTCACAGGGGAACGTGGGGTTTCCCAACCAGCTAAAGAATATCAGCTAAAGGGACTGGAGCCATAGCACAGTAGGGAGAGTGCTTGCCCCACACCTGGCTGACCTAATTCAATCCCTGGTAGTCCAGCTGGTCGCTTCGGGCACCACCAGAGGTAATTCCGGAGCGTAAAGTCAGGAGTAAGCCCTGAGATCACTGGGTATGGCCCAAAACACACAAGTTAGTTAAAGGCAGGATGGCTGGGTAGCCAGCAGCATCTAGGGATGTTCCTGGGGACCACCATGTCCTGCATGCACAGACGTGGGCTCAGGAAACCTTACTTTGTGTTCACTGTCACCTGAGACTGTGACGCATCAGTTTATGTATCTGTCCAAAGTGGGTTGGTGGTTGATGGCGTCACAGAGGCATTGATAGGAAACGGCAGGAGCTAGTGATCAAAAGAATGGAGCATTTCGAGAACTCGGAGCTGGGGTGCAGGTTGGAGGGGTTGGCAGTGGCTGCAAAAATCCAGGGATGTGAAGACCCGTCAACTTCTCTTCTCCCCGCCCCTTTCTGAGTGTGCCTCTCTGCTATTGGCCAGATGGCACCGGAAGCAGGCAGACCTCTGGGATATCCCTCCTGCTCAGGGCAGGGCCTATAGCCAGGCAGCTCTTCCTGTATCAAGGTCAAGATGCCCTTGAGAATTAGTCTGGGCTCCAGCAGTCCTATCTCCATCCGAAGCAGCCTCTGAGCCTCTCAGAGTGGGGCTTTCGGCCCCATCAACTGTCCAGGCCCCTTCCCTCCCTGAGGACAGCTGAGCTGCCACTACAGGCTGATTAGCCCCCAGCAGCCAAGAGGGTTGAAAGATTTGGAGGTGCCTTGGACAGCGCAGAGGAGTCGCCCCCGGGGTCTGAAGTTGGGCCAGAAAAGTTAAAATATCAGGCAGCACTGAGGGTTGAAATTATAGCTGCTCACTGGCATGGGGTGGCCCTGTTAGGGGGCCCTGTGCTCGGATGACTCAACTCTGCAAGGAAGTGACACTTTGAAGCCTGGGGGACACCCGAAGGACAGAAGCTGACAGGAATTTGCCAATCCCAGTCAGGGGCACACAACCTGTAACTGCTGTGAGTTCCTTGCAGGCTGCACTGACCACTTCCTCCGCCTGACGGGGATTTGGGGTACTACTGAACTTGGTTGGCAGTTCTCTGACTTGGGTTCCCTCCCCGCTGCCCCTCTCCTGGGGCTTTTGTTCCCACCGCCTTGATCACGCGACATCAATAAAGTCACGAAACTTCATTGCGCTGGATGAAATGCTGGTGTTTTTTCTGGGCTCTGCCTTCCAAGCCCCGATGCAGGTGGCAGCCTATAATTGCTCAGAGAGACTTGGGTCTGAGGCTTCTCGTTAGCTAGGGGCTGGGGCACGCGGATGAGCAGAGGTGAATGGTCAATGGAAACCACAGTGCAATCTCATTGCATTGAACCCACTTCTCTTCCTTAAAAAAGCAAATCAACCATCTCTAGGGCTGGCACAGAAAAATAGCCTGAGGCTGGGTTTGACACCCCCAGATATGTGGGTACAGCCCTGGTGGTCCCTGACTCCACCTGTATCATGTCCTTGCATTAAGCTGCAGGTCCTGTGGGCTGAGAATTGTTGGGGCTCTGGGGCCCCTGAAACTTCAAAAAGCAAACCTGGGGGCCTGAGAGATTGTACGATGGGTAGGGCGTTTGCCTTGCATGTGGCTGACCACCCAGATTCGATCTTTGTCTGGCATTCCACATGTTCCCCAGAGTACCACCAGGTGTGATCCTTGAGTGCAGAGTCAGAGGAGTAACTGGGTGTGCTCCCAAATCCAAAAGTGAATCTGGTTCCTAGAAATCCTTTATTGGGGTGTGTTTTCCTTTAAAAATTGAACTATTATTAGTTTCTTATGGAATTTTAGGGATAAAGCTTTATGCCACTGTATATAGACTTCCCTGACAAAACCCTGTAGTTCCAGTGGACTCCCCCAGAAGGGCCTCTGCCAACTCCTCTCCTCCATCCCCCATCATTCAGTTTTAGTTTTGCCAGTTGGCTTGCTTTGGTTACTTATATTATTCATCTGCAGAAATCTGCCAGCCCAGTGTTCTGGGCCCCGTGTGAGTCCTAGCTACTTCATGCCCATTGACCCTGTAGCACTGGGGCAGGTTGGTAATGGTGAGAGAATGGATCACAGCTCCCCTGCCTGGCCCTGTTTGTGCATTTACATGGACACTGTTGGTTTCTGTGATGTGCATCCTCTTTCAAGTTTTTATGTCCCTCAGCTAAATCTTGAGGAGTAGACCTTGCTGGATGCTAGAAATTTACATTTATGCTATTTTTTTTCCCTTTTTGAGTCACACCTGGTGGCACCAGGGGTTACTCCTAGCTCTGCACTAGAAATCACTCCTGGCAGGCATAGGGGACCATATGGGATGTCGGGGATTGAGCCTGAGTTGGCTGCATGCAAGGCAATCTTCCTCCATATTGTGCTATGGCTCTGGCCCTTATTTCTCTATTTTTTGAGCGGGTTCTATAGGGGGCCATAATTCAGGAGACAACTCCCTTCCTCTCCAATCCCAGGGATTCTTGTACTCATGGTTGGTGCCAGGGTGTGGGTCGAGGTGCCGCTGTGTCCTGGGGTACTGGGGTTCCCCGAGATGCCCTGGCGGTACTCAAGCTCCTCCAGTGCCATGTCCAGTGAAACTCAGGTACCATTTGGGGGCCAGGGGCCGGCTGAGGCTGACTTGGCTGCAGGCAGCTCACTTTGAGCCTCTGTGCTGGGTCTCTGTAGGTCTGTGGTGTTCAAAGGCCTTTGTATCATGTTTGCAGAGGCCACCTCAACCCCCACTCCTTCCCCCTCCAGCATGGAGAAAGCGCCATTCCAATACTCCCCCAACCATATCACTGGAGCCCTAGTTAGGCAGCCAAGCACGCACAGAATGATGACTTTTTAAGGTGATTTGCATTTTGTTAACTCTTGCTCTTGATGCACAAAGTGGATCTGGGCCCAATCACCCCCTTTCCTCCTGCCTGTTTCCGGAGTGGTTTATATGCTGGGGGGGGGGGGGAGCAAGGCGTCACCTCACTGCCCAGCTGCCCGTATGCTGGCTTTGCCTGGGCTGAAGTCCCGCAGTGCTTTGTCATCAAGCCTGCCTCGAATTGCAGCCAACAGTGTCCCCACTGAGTGTTTTCGGGGGGGGGGGGGAATAAGAGGGGAGGGAAACATAGCTCGCTCCTGGCCAGGTAGCAAGCAGGATCGCTTAGACTGCAGAAGGCAGCCTGCTCTGAGGCTGAAAATAGCTCCTTCCCTTTGAATTTGAAGCCTCTGTTCCCTTCTGGATACAGATGTCCCGAGGTTGGGAGAACTAGCTGGGCGACAGGTCAGGCGCTGCCACCCCCCTGCCCCACCATCCTGGGATCTTTTGCTGTGGGAGAACATTGCTGACTCAGCTTTTCGGATCAGGCTGGCTCTTGAAGTCCAGCAGGGAGAGACGCTGACACCTATGCTGCTGGGGGTTGCTGGGAGAGCAATTAGAGAGGGCGGGGACCGGCTCCCTCATCTCTATGGGGGGGAGGTGTCTTTGTTTGGGGGGGAATTGTATCTGCTTTTGTTGATTTATTTGGGAAGTAAAGTAGTTTACCAGATCCAGCAGTGGGGAGGGAGGGAAAGAGAGAGACAGACAGAGAGAGAGAGACAGAGAGAGAGAGAAGAGAGGGAGAGGGAGAAGAGAGAGAAGAGAGAGAGGGAGAGAGAGGAGAGGGAGGAAGAGAGAAGGAGAGAGAGGAGAGGGAGGAAGAGAGAAGGAGAGAGAGGAGAGGGAGGGAGTGAGAGGAAGAGAGAGGAGAGGGAGGGAGAGAGAAGGAGAGGGAGGAGAGGAAGGGAGAGGAGAGGGAGGGAGAGAGAAGGAGAGCGAGGAGAGGAAGGGAGAGATAGGGAGAGAGAGGAGAGGGAGGGAGAGAGGGAGAGAAAGAGAAAAGAGAAAGAGAGAGGGAGAGAGGTGAGAGAGGAAGAGAGAGGAGAGGGAGGGAGAGAGGAGAGGGAGGGAGAGAGAAGGAGAGCGAGGAGAGGAAGGGAGAGATAGGGAGAGAGAGGAGAGGGAGGGAGAGAGGGAGAGAAAGAGAAAAGAGAAAGAGAGGAAGGGAGAGAGGGAGAAGAGAAAAAGAGAGAAGAGAAAGAGAGGAGAGAAGAGAGAGGGAGGGAGAGAGAGGAGAAAGAGGGAGAGAGAGAAAGAGCAGGGAGAAACATGGAGTTCTCCAGATGGGAGGAAGCTAAGGGTTACATATCTGAGTCTGGGGTGTCCCGGGCTGACTGAAGTGAAGAGGATGAGCATTAGAGCATTTTAGGGATGGGGATGAGTACTGTTAGGATTTCCGGGGCAGAGGGCGAGCACAGTGGATGTTTCCAGAGTTGGCGCTGCAGTTTCCCGGACTGCCTGTGTTTTGCTCTGCTCTGCCCACATAGCATTTGTCAGGGGAAAGCGCCCCCCGTCCCCCGCCGCTCCCTGCCCAGCCCTTTGATTTTCTCTGATGGTGCCTCACTGGGCATCTGGTCCATGTCCGGACTCCACAGAACTCAGATTTGCCTCCGGGATGTGTTTCTGATAGTCTTGTTTTACCTCAGGACTGGGCAATTCCTGTTGAGCTTTACTTCTTCCTGACCAGCTCCTAACTAGAGCCTCCCATCTCTGCCTGAAGACCACAGCTCAGCTGCTGGGAAATAGGCCTGCCTCATGTCATTACCTTTTAGCATGCCCAAGAGAGTCCAGGAGCCTCTGGGGGGACCCACCCCACCCACTATTCTCTTTCTGTTGCAGGTGCCCCTCAGCAGAGTTGGGAGAGGCCTGAGAAGGATCCTGGAGACGCCAGCATCTGCAGTTCTGGCTCCCATTTCCTCCCCTGCCTGGCTAGGAAAATGGTTAAACAGTGTGGACAGGGAAGGGCTGGCCCCCTCTTTCTGAAACTCCTCTCTCTCCTCTCCTCTGCCTTTCACCCCCCATTCCTATTCTCACCACCTCTCTTGGCCTCAGCAAGGCCCTTCCCTCACCCACATGCTCTTGAGAGATTGAGTATGGCAGTGTCTCCACAGCTCCACAGTGATGCAGCTGGTGTGTGTCTGTGAGGATGGAGACAGTCCCTCCCCAAGCCTCAGCCACAAAGCAACAAGGGCACCCTTAGCTGAGCTGCTTCGGACTGATGGTCTCTCTGGCCACAGCAGGACATGGGCAGGCCAGAGTGAGCAGGACTTTGTGTTCCCTGTGTCTGAGTCCCATGGTGTTCCTGGTTCTACCTGCCTTCTAGAGCTCCCAGGACCCCAGCAAGGCTCATCGATGTCCAGGGCCAGGCCAGTGTTAGCAGATATGCAGTGTGTGTTCCCAAGTCACAGACCTGGGTTGCTTCAGGAAGTGAGCAGCAAAGCAGTGACATTTTAGGCAACCGCATTTTCCTCCCAGGATTACAATCAAGAAGGGGAAGAACTGAGATTTGGCGTCTGTAGCAGGATGGGAGAAGGGAGAGCGGTCCCTACTGTCCTGCATCTCCTTTTTGGTCCCACTGACTTCAGGGATCAGACCCCCCCACTGCACCTCTCTTCCCCTTTGACCTGAGTGCCTTCACTTGCTTCCACCACTTCTCTTCTCCTGAAGTTTTTTTTATTAGCTCTTGGTTCTAAGCTGCTGCCCCCCCCCACTAGTGGGAAACAGCTAAAATTCAGGGTTCTAAGCACTCTCAGTATATCTGGACATCAGCGGAGAGAGGAAACCCTTCAGGGCCACAGCACACGCTATCTGAGGATGTGTGAGAAGTCAAAGAAGGGAGATTGCTTCAAGCGTGGCCTGTTCTGGGAGAGGTACTTTGGGAGCACATAGATTCTGCTAGAGGAGGGAACTGCTTCCTTGGGAAAGGGGTTACTTGGGCCAAGGAACAGAGATATGCCCGAGGATCACTGATTTTGGTATCAATGTCCACTGCCTTCCATCACAGACATCAGCTGAAAACAGCTGAAGAAGGTTCCAGAGAGAAGGTTCCATTGGAAAGGTCTCAGATTGAACCAAGTAAGGTAGAAAAGTAGAGAGAAGTGGGAGGAGCAAGGAGAACAGTCTTAGAGAGTCTGGGTAGAAAGCCAAGGATGAGCAGGAAAGAAAGGATGGGAGCCGGCTATTGGGTGTGGAGTGATTGGAAAAGGAAGAAGTTGGGAAAAGAGCTCTTCAGAGCTGCTCCTGTTCCACATGGACCATCCTGGATCCTCAGAGATTCTGGAAGCACCAGCCCTGATTCCTGGCAGTTAAGTCAAGTCACGAGGCTTTGCTGATGTCAGTCGGGGACTCACCACTTGGTGCTGGGCACAGTGCTGAGAACTCGATGCTATGCGTTTTTCTTCCACTGCTGAGGAGGGAGAGATGGGGTTGGGGGAGGCAGCAAGCAGGGTGTGGCTGAGCATCCTCTAAGGGTCATCCAAGAAGTAGATGAAGATGTAGAAAGAAGATGAAAGAAAGAAGTTGGCTTGGCCCAGGAGGCACGCTGCATTTGGGTTTGAGCTCATTAAGTCCATCAGCCCTGGAAGGACGAACCTGCCACTTGAGGTTCATTTGCACGTCATGTTCATGGGCCTTGTCCCTCTGAATGACAGTTTTATTTCTAGGTGCTTTAAATAGAAGCTAGGAGGACTCGAGAGCACTGGTGGTTCGAGGAAGGATCCTGAGCAGAGAGGGAGGGAAAGGGAATTTGCTTCCTGATTGTTTCCTCTCTCTCTCTCTCTCTCTCTCTCTCTCTCTCTCTCTCTCTCTCTCTCTCTCTCTCTCCCTCTTCTCTCTCATATTATACTTTAGGTGACGTGATTCTGTTAGGGTTAACATTTGTGACTTAGATGTACTCTATTCCCCAGGTCTCTCCCACCCCTGGGGACTCTCAGGTTTGTCATCCAAGGGCATATCCTCATTCAATACTGACCATTCCCTGATGCTTCTTTCTAGAGTACAGATGAGTGAGATTATCAGGTATTTGTCTTTCTACTTCTGACTTACTTAACCTGAAATCAGTTCCATCCATGTTGTATGCTCTAACCCAGTTTCATCCATGTTTCATGTATTATCCCAGTTCCATTATCCAGTTCCATTCATGATGCATGCTCCATTCAGTTTCATTCTCAGTTTCATGTTGCAGCCAGTTGCTATATCTGACCTAACCCAGTGGTGTTCCATTGTGCATAGAGGCACATCTTTCTCTAGTTCTTTATCCAGCTGTTGGTTGTTGGACTTTGGGTTGTTTATTCTGGCTGTTGTACTCAGTGCAGCAGTAAACAGAGGGTTAGCTATGACATTTTAGGTTGATGTTTATCTGTCTTGGGGGTAGATAGTAAGAAATAGTAGAGTCATTATACTTGTGGAGACCCCACAACTGCCCAATGCTTTGTTGATGGGTCTGCAGCCCAGGTGGGTAGTCAGGGGGGTTTGATTTCACAGGCTGATACAGTCACAGTGACCATACTTGGGCTGACATGCCTATTCCAGCTCTGAATTCCATGTGCCAGAGAAATACTTTGAGCAGAGCAAAACTCAGGAGCAGAGGCTGGAGAAATAGCTCAGTGGTGGACCACTTATTTGCCTTGCATGCAGCTGACCCAGGACAGACCTGGTTTGATTCCTGGCATCCCATGTGGTTCCCCGAGCTTGCTAGGAGCTATTTCTAAGAGCAGATCCAGGAGTAACCCCTGAGCATCTCTGTGTGTGGCCCAAAAACCAACAAATAAACAAAAAAACTGATAAAAAAAAAAGAATTCAGGAGCATCTTGAAGCCCCAGTTCTTGGCAAGCAAAATGGAAGCTCATCTTGTTGCCCTATTGGTTCTGATGAGATTTAAAAGTGGGTGACTTTGATATTTAAACCATACTTAATAGTTACTTGTGAGATTTGTTGTTCTGAAAAACAACTTTGAGACTCTCTAAAAAAGCTACAGAAGACTGTACTTCTTTCTAGATAGAATATGCCTATGTACAGTTTTCTTTTTAAAAGTTTCTGTTTTTTGGACCATTTGTTAATGAAATGTCCAAATTAGAGGGCCAGGCTGTTCTAAATGTATGGCTTTCCCACTACCTAATCTCTGAACACTGGAAGCAATAAAGAAACGTCTCCAAATACCTCTTTGTCATTGTACATTTTCAAAAGATTGGCCAAAGGCAAAGTCTTGGCTAATGATGGGTTAGGCTATTTTATCTGCTTTTTCTAATAGTCATAGATTGCTCTGATGTCATTGGCTTTTTACTTTATCCAAGCATATATTTATGTATTATCTCCACCTTCTTTAAAAAATAATAATTATATTTGGCATTAGTTCCATCATAAATATAGACTTAATCATGGACAAAGAAATCACAGAGCATTTCTGGCTCAAATAGCTGTGAGATGACCTGAGAGCTTAATAGTTAGATGATCTGAAATTAGGATCAACATCAAAATAAAAAAGTTAAAATTTAAAAATGTTTTTAATGGAATATTTTCAAACCATGGAAAAAACTCTTGATAAAACCTAATGATCTTTTCCTACCCAAGAGCCATTCTACCCGACTTCTTTAAATCTTAAGTTAAAACTCTTGCTTCCTAATTATATCTAGTCAAGGGGTATATAGTGGCATGTTTCTGAGTAATGAAATGTGAACATAAAAATGTGGAAAATTCAGGGGGAAAATTCTTAATTTATTTTCTTCTTCACATCTTTCTTCCCTGGATGTGATGGAACTTGGTACTTGGATGTGATGTCTGGTAGTACAGTAGCCTCCTTGTAACTAGGAAGCAGTACATCTTAGAAAAAGGTTCACATGCTGAGATGGTAAAGTTGGAAATTTAGATGAACCTGCTGGTCTCTGATGACACTGTTAAGTCTCTTTATCAACACAGGCATGTCTACTCCTGGATTTTTAATTGTAGATATGTCAGACTAGAGCAGTTTTCTGTTATTTTCACAAGACAACTCTGAGTGATATCCTAGGTTACTTGAATCTGCCAGCAATCGTTCTTTCTCTGGCTTATCAAGGAAATAATTGCTGAGCAGCTTCTTTGACCTTTCTAAGGACTTGTATACCTTATCAATAACCCTGGGTACAGTGCCTTTGGTTAACTAATTTTTGCATCTCTCTGACATTTTGTTTCACTGCCTAGAACCATCTAGATTCTTTGAATGTCATCGAGCAAGAGTGTGAATTGGATTTGGTACTCTCTGGAGCTTGGCATAATGGATAGTTGTGGTTTATCATGCCAATGGTTCTAACTGGTCACCTGGAATAGATGTTATTTCATTGAGGGGAACATTACTGTACTTGACTGCATCAGTCAGATTGTCTTATGGCACATCCCTCTATCACATGACATTTAATTTGCATATTATTTCTCCCTCAGTTTAGTTTGGTTATTATTTATGTATCTGGTCTTTTATTGAGCATGTCCTTAGACTAACCCAAAGGGGCACACATGCTGAGAGGGCATACATGATTGAAACACACTTCCTGTAATGGAAACTACTATTTCCCCACGTTAAGTAAACTAACTAGAAACCTGGTAGTCATCATAATAATGTTCATATCTTTCTGGTTTTGAATTAAAAATGTTTGAGATAATACTATTGAAAGTGCATGCCTTGAGAATGCTAAGGAATATACTTTATTTAATGGGAGATTTTGGGCAAACCACCACCATGTGATGCCAAATATACAGCCATTTCTTTTTATTAAAGGAGGGGGGCTTCCCATATGCGCCAATAACACCATGTGGCATTGCTCCTTTTTTGCATAGGCACATTAAAATGGGAAAATACTATACATACAAATAAGATCCTATCTAATAGATATTGGAACACACAAATCTTGTAGTGCAAAGGGACCTTACACCCTGAACATTGACATAACGACCTGGCATAGACCTCTGAAGAAAGGGCATTTTCCATTCACCCCTGAACCAAGGAAGCCATCCACGATTCATCCAGGCTGGTCTATAACATCACCTGGAACCAATCCTCTACCACGGAAGATTCTACACTGCTCAGACATCGACCTGCTCAAAAGAGACTTCCCTTAACACTGAGAAGACTTAACAACAACAACGACCTGCTTACAGGACAGGGCTCCCTGCATTGCCCTTTGTGAGGTGAAACGAGAGGACGCTCCACATCTTGACTTCAATGTAGGATATGAAGATTCCAGGATCTTTAATACAGAAACATGATACCAACAACAGAGATTATGTGAAAAATAAAAGTGTGTTGGCACTACAGACAGTGTCTTGGATTGGACGATCTAGCTTGCCTGGAGCCTAGAGTTGGTCTTGTGCCAGGAAAGTTCAGGGGTCGGGTCTCTTTGTATTTAGGCCAAGGTTATTTCTTTCCATGTCCCTCATATTTTGGTGGGCCTATGCAAACAACAATTGCCACTCTAACACCATGTTTACTGTGCTCCTTTGACTCTAATTCTTAAAAAGAACCCACTTAAAATTTGAGGTTAACTTAAGCTAATATGCATGTATATAGAAATGTAAAAAAATACTATGCCTGTAATGTTTAAGGAGTTACATATGTTTTATGGCTTTAGATTGCCTTGTGTACTGTTAAGAAATATTATAATGTGTTACAATCTGGGGACTTGAGGGACAAAGTAATTGTACATGGATTCTGTCTTATTTATCTTTTTTTTTTTTTTTTTGGTTTTTGGGCCACACCCGGTGACGCTCAGGGGTTACTCCTGGCTATGCGCTCAGAAGTTGCTCCTGGCTTGGGGGACCATATGGGACGCCGGGGGATCGAACCGCGGTCCGTCCAAGGCTAGCGCAGGTAAGGCAGGCACCTTACCTCCAGCGCCACCGCCCGGCCCTGTCTTATTTATCTTAATATTCTTTGGCTGAAATTTCAAAGTTAAGATATCAGCAAGGGGACTTCTGAGAATTATTTTATGGGTGATTGTCCTTCCACTGTAACTTTACCTTGTCCTCTTTCTTTGCATCCTTGTTCTCATAATTAAAAATAAAAAATTAATAAAAAAAAGGAGGGGGGCTTAAAGTGAGTGTCACCATGCAAGGGCAGGTGGGCTTTTTGTGGAATCTCATGTCCCCACAGCATGTTAATGAGAGACTGGGGGAGGAACAGGAGGCAGGAGCTGCTCTTAGAGCAAGTGAGTCATTATATTTCCTTGGCAATGGGCAAAGAGGAAAGGGAAAGACTGAGGACTGAGCAAAAGGAGGAGTTGAGCCTGGCTGTGGAGGCATCCTGAAATATTCATATATTTATTTTGGTTTATGGGCCATCCCCAGTGATCCTTTGGGCTTACCCCGGCTTTGTGTTCAGGTATTACTTTGGTTTGTGCGCAGGAAACTATACGGGATGCCAAGGATTGAATCTTGGTCAGCTATGTGCAAGGCAAATGCCCTTTGTGTGTGATATATATTCAATAAACATTTATAATAATTATAAAAATCTGGAATCAGGTGTATATTAAATAAAACATTTATTAAGTATCTACCTTGAGCTAGGCTTTGGACTATAAATACAAAAGAAGATTTGGTCCTGTACTTCCCATTATACTATTGCTCTGGTCACCTCCCAGGAATATTTTTATATTTCAGCTTTATTGAGAGGTATCTCACAGACTCACACATACAGGCATCCTCTCAAATCCTGCCTTTCTTTGTTTTCAGTCTATTCACAGTTTCCTCAAGCACTACTGCGATGGAATTTTTGAAGCTTTTCAGAACCATGGAAGACAACTGCACACATGGCCAGCCACACCCCAATGTCCTTTCTTTCCTTCTCTCCTTTGCCAACGACTGGCTCAGTGTTCATCTCTGTTTGGTATTTTGTCAGATTCTTTTCTTTCTGGTTGCCAGTGCTACCTGCCAAGATCAGGGAAGAAGGAAGAGAATAGAGTGGGAATTAGAGTCTTTCTTTCCTTGCCTCCCTGAACACAGTACCAGCTGTGGTAACTCACTTGTGCATGAATGTGCAGAGAATTGCATGTCTTACCTATGCACTGAGGGCACAAAATCCTTCAAACTCCTAGTATAACCCCTACTGCTGTAATGAAGGGCACACACACAAAAAACAGGTACTTGGTCTCTTCTGGCTCTGTTTTTTTCTACAAGGATGACCAACCAACACACACTGGTGTGTGAATTTCCTCCGTCTGCCAGGCACACACCAGATCTCATTTTCTTTGGAAATAAACTTTCATCAGATGTCATGTTGTAGATCAATGACTTCCTTTAAAATTATTTGTCCTTCCAGAAGTGGAAGAAGAGCAACAAAATAATCCATAATCTTATTGATGAAAAATTTCCACGGCAGTAAATTTGTTATAGCCCCGAAAGTCCATGTCTTTGAAGTGGGAAATACCATAGCTAGTTTCCCAGGAAGACACGGAGCTTTTAATTAATGTTCATAACAATTGATATGCTTAATTCTGGTCACTGGAGAACTTCTCCTGCTTCCCATTGATACAGTAGAAATAGATTGAGGACAAGGAAAAAAGTAATTAACAACCAAATATGAGGGTCATAAAGTTAAATTATTCCCTCGTTCGTAGTAAGTTCTGTGTGCAGGCAGAATTATTTCCTGAGAGGAAGGCAATACTGAATGGCATGTTTTTCCTCTTCTATAAATTGTGTATTTAATTTTTTCTTGAACACAGATGACTTTGGGTGAAACAAGGATAATTAAATGTGAAACAGATCAAGTTGGAGTATTGTGCGGATTTTGGGCATAAATACAACACAGATACTATAACAGAGACAAAAGGAGCTTCATTCATATTTCTGACTTCTCCTATGCAAAGTGTTATTTAAACCTAGAAATAGGGTATTTTCATGTTGAAACTAGTTATATGGAAATCCCTGCTCTGATTCTCCATCATGGACTTAATTCGCAAAAATTGATCAGTGAGTTATGTGTTTATCGTCCAGTTAATAAATATGCATTTGATTCTGCATAGTTGGGTCCAGCAGAGCTATGAGTATCTGGTCTATCAAGGTGATAGAACTGATGGCTCTGGAAACCAGATCCTTTGCATCCAAGAATTCCAGGTCCAGAGAGATAATATAGGAAGTGAGGCTCTGGCCTTGCATGATACTGATTTGTGTTCAATTTGTGTTCAATGCCCCTGAGCACCCTCAGGAGTGATCCCTGAGTCAAGAGCCAGGATTTATGACTTAGCCATGGCTTAGAACACCAATTCAACTCACGGCTTTATTCCCTTAATTTTTAATTTTTAATTAATATACATATATGTATATATATTTAGCGGTGCATACTTAGCAGTACTCAGAAAACCATGCGGTGCCTCGAATTCAACTTGGGTTATCAACATGTTAAACCTACACTTCACCCTATTGACCAATACTCCCTGGTCTCTTTTCATGGTTTTTATATTGATTTTAGGAGTTTTATTTATTTATTTTTTGGTGAGGATGAAGAACAACTATGCTGATAGATAAAGCATGACTTGTGGCCATGTATTGGGGCAGCTGCTTTGGTGGACTGAGTCCTGACTCAGTGACAGCATGGACCCCCAAGTCAAACAGCTTCCTTGTGAGGCATCAGCCTCTCCAGCTGGGCGCTGTGTTCATGAAGTGAGTTGTCACTCTTGCAATGATCTCATGATTTAAATCTTTGTCTCTTGAGACACTGCCCTGGATTCTGTGTTCATGCTGAGTGGAGCAGAGGTGCGGGTGTGGTGGCCAGGGAACCAGAGGAAGAGGAGATGAGGTCTTGAAGCCAGAGCATGGACACAGATCCTTGACACTCAGGGTGGTGATTGGAGCTGGGTGGGCAGCAAGGGGGTGGTGAAGAGTTGAAGAGAAGAGGCACAGAGAGAGCCCCCTGGGGATGGATTTGTCTCCCCCTTTCACAGCATGTTCCAGTGACCACAGTGGCTGTGGAGCTTCTGTTTGTTCTGGAAGAGTCTCCATGGGGTCTGATCCCCTGGGATAGGAAGAGAGACGAGTTATTTTGTGTACTGAACCAGAAATCATCCCAAAGCATATCCCATGATGATGACAGTAACCCCGATAATCCATGACTCCTTTTAATGACTGAGTGCATGTTTCATTGGGTACCTAACTGGCCCCAGAGGGGGGGTTAGGGGCTACTCTTTTCTTTCCACAGACTCATGAGGGGCTATATAGCAACTGGCCCAATTTTGTAGGCTGAGTTGGTGGAAGAATTAGGACTGCAGCTCTGTGTTCTGACTCGCAGCCAAGGTTCCTACCATTAGTCAGGGAGGTTTTCTGGAGGTTAATCGTTTGAATAAAACACTTTTATCTCTTTGAGGCATAAAACTGCAGATAATTTCCACAAGAAATAGGTCAGTTCTTTTCCTGCATGACTACTATAACTTGACATCATTGCATATTTTCAGAGATAAGCATCTTCTCAGCATCTGTAATGTACTCTGCGCTGGGGAGACCCTAAAAGCACAAACTCTCCCTGTGGGCTTATGATCTAATGAGACATCGACCATCATAAAAACAGAAAATGGAGAAGTTGGGTAATTCTCCAGCAGCACAGTCTGGCCTTGGGCTTCTTGTACAGAGGCGTGTTTCTTGGTTGAAACTTCATGCTTCTCTCCCCCTTACTACACCTAATGGTCCTCAAACTACGGCCCGCGGGCCACGTATTGTATTTATTCCCATTTTGTTTCTCCACTTCTAAATAGGATATATGCAGTGTGCATAGAAATTTGTTCATACTTTTTGTTTTTACTATAATCTGGCCCTCCAATAGTCTGAAGGACAGTGAACTGGCCCCCTGTTTAAAAAGTTTGAGGACCCTTAGGCCCTTGGTTCTGAGGGTGACAAAGCCTGAAGAGATATTTAGAGGCCAGGGGAGGGATCTAATGGCTGTAAATTTTGACAGAGAACAGGAGCTGAGCTTCAGGTTCTGCGGGATATAACGGGAATCTTTTTTCCATTCCAGTTGCTCTCTCAGAAATGAATGTGGAATGAACTCAGGTCACCAAACTCCGAATATGGGGGAGGTATTTTTCAGTGTTTTTCTTCTTTTTCTCTGACTTTCTGAGAGCATTTGGCTGGACATGTTCATTGCCTTGATTGGGTGGAAATGCTTTTTGACACTGGTGGGAAAAGTGTGAAGCTGCTTGTCAACTGGAGAGGCTCATGGAATGATGGGTTATTTGACATTGATGTTTTTCAGATTCTTCTACTAAGTGCTGGGTGCTTTAATAGCAGGTTAAAATATTGCCAAAGCAGATGGAGATTCTGATGTTCATGGGGCCAGTGTTGAAGGTTATCAAGAAAAGGGAAAAAGTAAGGCATTTGCCTTATATGTGGTCAACAAAGGTTTGATTCTAGGCACCTCATAAGGTCCCCTGAATCTACCAGGAGTCACATCTGAGTGTAGGAACCAGTAGTAAGCCCTGAGCATTTCCAGGTGTGGCCTCCCAAAAACAGAAACAGAAAATAAAGAAATCAAAATCAACTTTATTTTTCTTATTTAGCATTTTTTATTTCAATACTGTGGTTACAAGATTGTTCATACTATTTAGTTTTTGTTTTCAGAGTTAAAGTTGTTGATGATTAAGTTACATTAATACAATGTACAACAACCTTCACCCACTTTTATTCATCTAACCCAGGGTCCTATGCCCCACCCACTGCCTTTCCTCCCATTTCTTTCATTTTTTTGAGTCACACCCTGAGCCGCTCAAGGGTTGCTCCAGGCTCTATGTTCAGAAATCGCTCTCAGCAGGCTCTGGGGACCATATGGGGTGCCAGGATTCAAACCACCATCCTTTTACATACAAGGCAAATGCCTTGTCGACAGGACTTTTCCCATTGTATGATCTTTTTGGTTTTGGGGCCACACCTAGTGATGCTCAGGGGTTACTCCTTGCTATGTGCTCAAATTGCTCCTGGCTTGGGGGACCATATGGGAATGTGGGATTGAAGCAAGCCACATGCAAGGCAAACACCCTACCACTGTGCTATCACTCAGGCCCTTTGTTTGAGGCTCTTTTCCAACCTTTTCTGTTGTATGGAGTTGTTTTACATCTCATCTTCCAGCTCAGTGATTCTTTCTTCAGCTGCTGTTACTCTGTTAGAGAAGCTTTCCAGTAAGGTTTTCATTTTGCCTACCAAGTTTTTTGTCCTGTTATTTCAGTTTGAAGTTTTTTCATTTCTGTTTTCCTATCCTGTTGATTCTTATATTTGTTTCCTTCAGCTCATTCCATGCTTTGAGTTCTATGAGGGTTCTTCATATTTCTTCTCTAAACTCCTTTTCTGAGAGGCTAAATAAGTGGTCGGCATTTTTTTTTTACGTCATCAGAGCTGCTATCTTCATTCTCTATGCATGGTGGAGACTTGTGTTGCTTCCCATTATCACGCTTGTAGTGTGGTCTTTTCTATGTGTCTTTCTGAGGTTCATTGACTAGGTAATGTGCACAGCTGCAAAGCAAAGTTGATCTGCTGTCAAGAGCTCTTCTTGGCAGGGTGGTTCATGGCCACAGCAGAGGCAGTTCAAAATGACCTTTATGTGCAAATGCACATGGTAGAGATCCTAAAATATTGTTAAAATCATTTAACTTGACTTTTGTGACCTTCTGTAAATTTCAGGTGTGCTTCATTATAAATCAATGCATCTGTTATTCTATTTTTTTTTAAAGGTGTTTGCTACTCTAAATCCATCACTGAAAGCTCAAGTCTAAAGTCCACAGAGATAGAATGGGAAGGAAGACAAAGACTTTGTAGTGTTCTTCTTGGTGAGCCAAGCAGGACCTGGAGTTTCATGTTGACACAGAGCAAGTCTGGAGAGCTTGGGCCTGTGTGTTCCCTTTAGCAAGCAAGAATGCACAAAGGAAGGAGAATAGAAATGGTCTGAAGAGGAAGGGTTTGGTGTGGGGAGTGGTTTGATCACTGTCTGTTATTTCAGTGAGTTCAAGGGCAAAGTCCTGACTAAGAATCCAGAAGGCTAAAAATGTGGGGAGAAAACTTAAAGGGAAAAGGTTCAAGAAACTAATTTTGGAGGGGCCGGAGAGATAGCATGGAGGTAGGGCATTTGCCTTGCATACAGAAGGATGATGGTTCAAATCCTGGCATCCCATATGGTCCCCTGAGCCTGCCAGGAGCAATTTCTGAGCACAGAGCCAGGAGTAACCTCTGAGTGTTGTCGGGTGTGACCCCCAAACAAAAACAAAACAAAAAAAGAAACTAATTTTGGAGACTAGAAAAGAGACTTAGTTGGACTCAAAGGAAACAATCTCTAATCAACAGTTAGTTGTGACCCAACTGAGGTTATTTCCTTAATGCATGGATTTGTAGCCCATCCACTAAGCCTATCTATGTGGTAGGGGATCCTTTTATTCTGTTTCATTCTAGAAAACATGGCAAAATCGTGAAGATTTCTTGAGAAGGCAGAGAGAAAAGAGTTATCTCTTTACAGTCAGACTTATTCAAAATAAGCTTGGAATGATGGACCCTGCAACGTGAGGCTTTGACATGGCCTGAGCTGATCCTAGTTTGATCCTCACATTGTACAATACTGTATTGCCAGGATGTCATTCCTGAGCTCAGAGGCAGGAGTAGCTCCTGAGCATCATTAAGGTGCATCCTGAAACCCCCATCCTGCAAAACCAATCTAGGGAAATAATTTTAGCTTTTGTTTTCCTCCATGCCCCTCTGGCTGCTGCTGCCTGGTGCCTGCCTTTGTGTTTTGAAGAAACTCCACCCAGCTGGGCTCTTGCCTTTGTCTGACTCTCCTTCTACTGCCTCGTGGAGCATCCCATGTGCTCACTCGCCTTTTCAGGATCATTTCATAGCTAATTTTGTCAAATTCAGTTTTATCTTTCTGCATATTCTTTAGTTCTCTGCTCTTTACTGTGATTATTTCAGCAAATGTTCAGGACTGACACCCACGTGGAGAATCCTCTTGAGATTCTCAATTGTGAACACTTGGTCTTTCATTGTTTTGCTTGTCACATGGCAACCCTCAGCCATCATGGAGCCTCCAAGAATAGAGTCTGAGTTGATCTAATGAGACATGACCAAGCAACCCAATTGTGAAACACGTAGTTCTTGGAGATACATTTGAAGGTGGGGCATCTGGTAGGAGCAGTGTCATTATTAGTATGATGATTACTAGCATTGATGCTCACAAATAGACAAAAGGCCCTGCTTATGTGAATTCCTCAGATAGTCTCAACTATTTGCTGAACTATTTCTTCCTTTCTGCCTTTGTCTCCTACCTTAGTATGCCTCTGGGTATATTGCAAATATTTCTCAAATTCAGGATTCTGAAAATTTTACTTTGTTCTTCCAAATGGCAGTATTTATGGGATCAACCATGTACTAATTTTTGACAAGAGACAGGTGATTTTCAAAGGGAATAGAACTGGAGAGAGTAGATTGAGAACACATGCTTGTGGAATGTCAGTGCATTTTCAGAGGTACAGATTTACAAGGGAGAAACGGGTACAGGTGGAGTTGAGAAAATCAGGACAAATGAGTACAGATCACACAAAAGAATGGAAAGCAACAAAGAGATGCGTTAATATTATGAAAATATGTTTTTTTCTGTGACAGGTAGTACAAAGCAGGAAAATAAAGGGAGAAAGAACATTAAGCTTTATTTTGATTTTGCTTTTGTTCTTTTTTTTTTTTTTGGCTATACCTGGCAGTGTGGTTTTAATCTTAGGGATCATTCCTGTCAGGTTTAGGGGGCCATGTGGGGTACCTGGGATCAAACCTGGGTTGAAGTGCTCTATTAGTACTACCACTCAAGCCCCTGATTTTCATTCTCACAAGAATTACACTGATAATGGGGACACTAAAGCAAAAGTATTTCATTGGTTGTAGAAGCCCAAAGGTGATTAACTGGGCTGACTCTGAGTATAGAAACAGAAAACTTCAAGTTGTTGTTTTTTCAGTTTTAAGCCACTCAATCTTGGCTTATGATCTTAGCTTATGGCTTTTGGTTTTTGGTAATTATTTTAAATCAAGCAGAAATAGAGAAGATTAGTGTATGTGTGCTATTAAAATGGGAAAGTTGGTCAGACATGGGGATTATCTAAGAAGATATTATGAACATAGGTCTTCCCAAAGAATATTGTAACCCAAAAACCAGAAAGAAAAGTAAAGGAATAGCAGTCCAATAAGATACAGCTGAAGATCTGTCTAAGCGAGGGAGAAAAGCCATAGCCAGGAGTAGAAACAGTTCAGTCAGATTGCTGCTTCAATTACCTCTTCCAACTGCCACTGACAACTCTACCCCAGCTTCACTGGTAGGTTTTTTTTTTTTTTCCATATAGCTCTAGTCAACCAATGATAGTTGATTAAGGTCTTTCTTAAAGGAATAGATTCCTTTTATGGCTCATGTTGGGCTGCTGCTGGGTTAATACAGTAATGTAGGACAAGATTGGTCATTCCATGGTCTATGTAATGTACCTTTAAGTTCCTTACTTGGGCCTTTGGGGTGGGACACTGGCATAGCAGTCATCATTAACTGAGGTGATGCAGGGCCTGTGTGAAATGTATAAGACACCACAATGACTGGATCTAGGCTGGAAAGAAGTGAGAACAATTCTGTCTAGATTTTTTTTTTCTTTCTAAAAAACAGGTTAGAGTTGAGTACAGAATGATTAGTTATCATGTCTTTCCTGTTAGATAATTTCCTTTTGGGTATTACCACCTTTCTCCTTCTTTCAGCACACAGTCTTAAAGCCATCACTCTGCAGATTAGACCTTGTGAAGTTCCCCAGTGAAGATGGATATGAAGGGTGAAATGGTTGCTAGTTGCCCATGCTTAGAAAAGATGGCCTCTTGCTTTACAGACCTTCATGTTCCCTAAGTTTGTCATAGGATAGGTTCTTTTGGGATTCTGTGCCCCTCTCTCCCATTTTTCTTCTAGTGGGGATACTAAAGCAAGCAACTCACTTGCTATAAGTTGGTTTCCTCATCTGTAAAATAGACTTAAAATTAGCCACAGAAAAGAAATCTTGTGAGGATAAGAAAAGGGAGATGCCTTTTAATGGAGTCTAAACATAATCAGTTATTTATCTAGTTTTGGGTCCATCTCTCTGCTCACAAATACATCTTTTCTTAGCCCTATTTTTATCTGTGGTCATGACCAAACTCACATTTTTGTTTTATGATATAATTGTGTGTGTACTCTCAGCATGGGCTGCTATATTCGTAGATTGAAATCTGACTTCTGCCATTCATGCCATTATAAATGAGAACCTCACTGAGGGGAGAGAGATATTTCTCTCATCATCTTCTTCTAGTACCAGATGCACTAAAGGATGCAGATTGGTGGAATAACATGATCAGACTACATAAAAGTGTTGTAATAACTCCCCTGTACTTCCCAAGCACATCCTGATCACAGGATTCTCTGAGCACAATAGATAACAAAGACAGGGATATGGGGGTAAACCATCAAAATAGGAGAGAAGGGTGGATACCATAGACCAGCACATTTGTTCCATGGAGGAGCATTTACAACAAAAATGTTACATGCCTTGTGTGCCCTATTGAACTTTCTAGAAACATGTTTTTTTCCTTATGTTGGAAGGATGCTGATGGCTGGACTGGCAATGCAGAGAGCAGAGGGAGCCTGGCCAACACCAGCTTTAGGGAAAGTAGAAAGAAGTGGATTTTCCAGGAGAGCCATCCCAGGACATTGAAGATGTACCTGTGATGCCAGAGATCCTTCTGGAATGCCTGCAGCTGGTTGGTGCTCAGAGAGTTTGTACAGATCTTCCTCTGCAGTTCCCATGGTCAATTGCTCCTTTGGGAAGGGACATTATCACATCAGTCCCCTGTGGTAGCTTTACCAAATGGCCCCAGACTCAGTGACTTCATAAGCCATCCATGATGAGTTTCTGGAACTATCTGTGAGGACAGTGTGGGTCTCTCTGGGCTGAGTGAGTACGTGCTGACTTGGTTTTCTTGCAGGTTCTTCTAGAAGTTGGCCCATTATTTGACTTGCAATATCCTTACCTTTTCAAAACATTTTTTTGGGGTCGCATCTGGCTGTACTATGCTCCAACAATCAGAAATTACTCCTGGTGAGCCTTGCTAAAACCAGTGGTACTAGGGATTGAATTTGGGTGGCTGCATGCAAGGTAGATGCCCCATCAGCTGTACTATTGCTCCATCTTAACCTTCCCTTTTCAAAGTCATGTGTGGCCGGTCAGTTGTTTTTCATGTTGCATCAGTTGGATGTCGTGTCTTCTGTTTTTGTCCACATGTAAAGGGCTCTGATGTTTGCATTGGCCATCCAGAATGAGGCCCTTAAAAATGAGCAATATCTCAGCAATATCTTTTTATCTCTGATCCTGTAACAGAACATACCAGGCTTATTTATTTGGGGGATTAAGTTGCCTGCCTCTCTAGGGAGTCATTATTCAACATGTCACAACCTGCCCAACAAAACATGCAGAATTGAGGTTAAAGAGCAGCTAAATTATGGTAGTTGGATGTCGGAAAGGCTGGTGACAAAGGAAGTTGGAGCACATGGTCTGGAATGGGCCCCCAGGCAGTCTGGCCTTAGCCCTGAAAAGCCAGTGACCAGCTAATTGGACCTGCTCAGTGGGTCTGAGACCCTCGAAGGGTCCCTGTGTCCAGGTTTGCAGACTGGAGGGTTCAAGGACTTGGCCCAATGCAGCAGGATCTGAGAGAAACAGATGGTGTGTTTCTGAAAAGGAATTTGAAATGAGAAAGACACAGCACTCCTCAGCACACAGAACTCACTTTCCTTTTTTTTTTTTTTCTTCAGAAGGAGAATCTGTACACGTGAGAAGCTAAATAACTCAAGGAAACCAGTCAGGGGTCAGTGGAGACACAGGCCCTAACATCTCAGTTTGCAGGCCCTGTCCAGGTGTCTCCACAGGGCAGGCAGGCCAGAATGAACCCCTTTCCCCCAGGCCTGATTCTCCCAGGAGGATGGATTGAGGTATAGATAATCACTAATGTAATACCCAACCTCTCTCAGGAATGGTGGGGACATCAGATCAATATGTACTCCCCGGGCATGTGGTGATAACTTTCTGAAAATGTGATCAATAAGAAGACATCACCACGATCAGAATTCATTTAAAATTATGAACAGCCTGGATGCCCGCCAGTGCCTGAGTAACCCCAGGCAGGTCCACATTCATGCCAGCTTCTCCCATTTATATAAATGGCTGGATGCTCGCCTGCCTGACCCCTCTGATGTATCAGCTTTGTTATGTCAGTTCAGATATAGGTAAATTTCCTATGGGTATTTATTAGCTTTATTAAAAAAAAGGCAATTGTCCAAAGGCCTTTGGGCATATACACTGGAAACATAAAATAAAAGAATTAAATGAAACACTCAGGCTGCCAGACACCTCATAAAAAAAGCCCTGTCAGTGGAGCCCACTGAGGCATACCTGGCTGGCAGGCTTGAGCTTGCTTTGCTCCCACAAGGCTCACAGTGCCTTATTCTGTCTGGTTTGGCAAGAAAAAAGCAAAATTGCAGAGGTGAAGGCCATCAGCATCATCCTGAGGGGTGGGTGGGGACATAGTGTCTGTCATCCTTTCTTAGAAGTAGGGGGCTGATCTTGATATAGTTGAGTGGACCATTGGGTGGGAGAAACCGTCAAAGATATGCTTGATGGAAATTTTCCATTTGGGCAGAGGGAGAAGAGGGAGAGAGAGAGAGGGAGGGAGGGGAAGAGAGAGGGAAGAGAGAGGGAAAGAGAAAGAAGGTGTAGGAGAGAGGAGAGTCAAGAGAGAGGGAGAGAAGAGAAGAGAAGAGAAGAGAAGGGGAGGGAAGAGAAGAAAAGAGAAGGGGAGGGAAGAAAAGGGAAGGGAAGAAGGAAGAAGAGAAGAGAAGAGAAATTTGATTCTCAGCATCCCATATGGTTCCCCCAAATACTGCCTTGAGTGGTTCCTGAGTGCAGAACAAGAAGTAATCCCTGACCATCACTGGGTGTGTCAACAAAAAATTCTCTCATGTTTTCTGTCTTTACCCTCTTTTTTGATTGGTAGCTGGTGTCCCCAGAATTCACTTTGTCCCTTCTATGAAACCCGATACTTCTCCTTTTTCTATTCCTGGATTGAACAATAACCCCAATACCACATCTCCTTCAGTCTGTGCTTTATCATCCCAGAGTGGTCTTGGCTCTTGGCCTTCCACAAACATTCGCAGCTGGGTGGGACCAAAGAGAAAGCTAATGCTGCAGAGAGAATGGAGGCTGCCTTTTGCCTTTAGCAAACTCTCTATTGCATTGTTGCGTTGCCACTTGCTTGACTTTTTATGGACGAGTTTTCCCTATCCAAAGAGAACTCACTTTTGAGCAATTAGCAGAACTTCAGGTAGCTCCCTTTTTTGACCATCCTCAATGACCACAGATCATTGTGATAAAGATCAGTGTTGTTACCTGCATGCTGACCCTCACCAAGGGAATATTTTGGTATAAAAGGAGAGATTAGTAGGTTTTTAGAAAGGTTTAAAGAAAAGCACCCAAAAGACTTTGTTCTTTGTCCAGTTAAGTGGGATGGAGCGTTGAAAATTGTATTCTTGGGGCCAGAGAGATAGCATGGAGGGTGGACCTTTGTCTTGCATGCATAAGGATGGTGGTTTGAATCCTGGCATCCCATATGGTCCTCGAGCCTGCCAGGAGCAATTTCTGAGTGTAGAGCCAGGAGTAACCCCTGAGTGCTGCCAGGTGTGATTCAAACCCCCCCCCCAAAGAAAAAAATAGAAAATCACATCCTTGACCTGACCTGTGGTTTCTTGGATTCCAAGGACACATCTTATTTCCCTTCACACTGAAAACCCTCTTCTGCATTAGGAAGAATGTTTGGGAACAGGGAGGGATGCTCATTGCATTTGTTTCTATTTCATAGCCACACTACCCTATACTTGCTTTTTTCTTATGTCGTTGTAGTTTTAATAACTTTGAACCCTTTGAAGTGGGTGTGTTTTATATGCCACATTTAGATTGAGCCTGCCTATAGGCAAGGCTGTTTATGGGATTCAAGAGAATCAGAGAAATCTTTGATTGCCAACTAAACACCCAGTCTGATGGCTGATGCCTGTGTTGAGTTTTGTGGCCAGATATTAGAAAGCCTCTCTGCAGTGAACACACCTTGCTAGGCCCAACATGGCTCTGTTTCAATGACAAAATGAGGGGTTCTACTGGACCAGTGTTATAAAGCAAAAGTCTCACTCCTTTCTTCTTTAACCCATGGCTGGCAAGGTCAATGTGCCAGAGTAAGATATAGTCTGCTTTGTTATTCACAAAATCTATTTTGGTTCGAAGCTTGTATGGAGTGGAAACTTCCAGGTAATATCCATTCCTTTTGTAGATCTGCAACTGAAGAGGCTGATGTTTTCCTCATCTCTGCTCTGTACCTAGAGACATGCACCCTAGCTATCTTGGTGTGCACATGGAAAATCACCACTGGTTTGGGAGGCTTTCGAGGGTCCATTGGGTGCCTGGAACCTGTGATGAAGTCTTTTCACCCTAGAGATGGCTTGAGACCTCCACCTGAGAAAATGGGCTTCATGTCTTGACAGGGCAATAAGGAGTGCTAGGAATATGGATTGTGGTCAGTGACCCTGTTCTCTCCAAAAACCTATGGCCAGCCTTTAGTTATCCCCATAAAGTACCCTAGGCTGGCCTGTGGCTGGGTCTTCCATTGGGGTTTGAGACCCATCTACTGCCTTGGCCACCTCCCTGAGGAGGAGGAGTCCTTGCAGCCATTCACCTTCATTCTGTTTTGGCTCTTTAGCCAGTGGTATGCAAGGATCACTCCTGGCTCTGTGCTCAGGGATCATTCCTGGAGGGACTCAGGGGATTAACCTGGGTGTTGGGGATTGAACCAGGGCCAACCACATGCAAAACAAGCATCGTATGCTGTATTGGGGATCAGCCATCACCCTGAGGGGCAGGGACAGCTCTTGGCAGGCTCAGAGGCAGAGGAAGTGAGTGACAAATGGCTTTCCAAATACCCTTATCTCTGTCCAGCAAGTACTGTGCTGCCACTGACAATTTCCAGGGGTGCCTCTGCTCAGTGACAAGCAGAATTAAGGGACTGGCCTGTGCCACATGCAGCTTTTCTTTGTTTTCTGGCTTAAAAAAGTTTCAGCAATCATATGCAAAGTGCTTCTGAGCATGCAGGGGTCACACTTTCTAGGGATAACACCAGCGATTTCCAAAATTTGTCCTCATATGAGATCCAGGCTAAATCATTGGTTCTCTGGACCCTGAGATTTGGGACCAAGGTGTCAGGCAGGAATGAGGCAGCTCTGAGCATTTGTTGTGTTGATCATCCTGGTTGTCATCAAAGGCTCCTTGTTAGATCAAATCTGTCCCTTGAAAGAATTTTTTTCTGCAGGACCGCTCTTCTTTGTGGGACACACACTGTCTCTTCAGTCCTACAGCAAATGATAACTAATATTTCAGAGACCGTTTTCTTTTAAAATAGTTTGTCTGTGTCCTTGTTCTAAAAGGATCCTAAATAAAATAAAATGGCTTTGCTTGGAGATTGAGGCATTACTCCCACTTGATGTAAGCTCAGAGAAAAGAGAAACATTTATGTGACCTCTCAGGCAGCCTTAGAAATAAATTCTTAGAGAGCCTCATGCGTTTTTTTTTTTCCTAGTGAAAGAACCTCCAGGAACATGGAGTAAAAGCCCTTGTGGGTATTGAGTGCTTAAAGGGAGTTTTCATTCTTTTCTGCAAGGTGGTTTGAAGAAGTGATGGGAAACATCATCCCAAATGCACATGGAGCTGGTTCCATCAGTGAAGGAAACACAGATCCCAGAGGGCTGCTCTGAGAATATGCAACCTCAGAGCAGCCCCAAATCCCAACCTTATGGTCTTGGTCTTGGATGGTACCTCTGGATTGGGGGTCCCACAGGGGACTGGGCAGCAGGCTATGGAGACCAAGAGAAGTTAAATGAGTCCATTAGAGTCAGAGCCAGGAAAAGACACAATATTCACCTACTAGAAACAGGGAGAAACTGGGAGACTTGAGACCTGACTTCTCTGGTTTCTTCCCCCACTCTCTTCTCTTCACTCTGGCTTATTTCAAGACCCCAGGACAGGGGGCAAGAATGTTGCATTTGCCTCTCAGAAATGGCAAGTGAAGGGATGGGTTGATTTAGGGGAGAAGTTGTTGGTGATATGATGGTGTGAAATAACCCCTTATTGGAAAGCAATAAGGGGAGGACATACTCAGACAAGTATGTTTCTTGGGGGGGGGGGGGAGGATGCACTTTTCTCTGGGAAGTTGTCATGCATCCTAGAGCCTATTTTATCCCTGTCTGTGGTTTGGGTTGCCTCAAAGGATGACTAGGGACTAAGGAGAAAGCTGTGCCTTAGTTTTTTTTGGACTATGCCCAGCACTATTTAGAGCTTAATCCTGACTTTGCACTCAGAAATTACTCTTGAACTTTGGGAATTATACGGGATGCCAGGGATGGAACCTGCTTTGGCCAAATGTAAGGCAAACATCCTAATGGTTACACTATATAGTTCTCTGGCCCCTCTTAGTTTTCTTTGGGGGTGGATAAAAAAACTCATGGCAAACATGAACTTTATTCTCTCCCCATCAGGTCAGACATGTATACCACCATGTAGCAGTTTAGAGAGAGTTGGTGGCATTTGGAGGAGAGCATGGGGGAAAGAAGCGAATCTTGCAGAGATGTCTAATGATAGCACTATTTGCACATTTTTCCTTTCCACACTCACACAGCCCAGTGCAGATATGTGAGACAGTAGTGTTTAGCCTGTCTCATCATGACACAAAGTGACATCTGGGAAGATGGGGTTGGGAGGAGGCTTAAGGTAGCCTCAAGAAATGACCTATTTAGGCTTTGCCACCTTGGGAAGAAACCAGCAGGGCCCATTGGAATAGCCAGGCAGACATGACTGGAGGCTGTGTTCTTGGTGGGATTGGCAGGTGCTCAGGCCACCTTGGAGGGGGCAAGACACAAAACACACTCACTTGTAGTCCGTGGAAAGCTGTGGGTCTAATATCTTTGGCAACTAGATGTGGACTTCTAAATTTGGGGGAGGTGTGTAATTTTTAAAATTAATATACAGCACACAACTCCCCTTGAAGGCAGTTGTTCTGAAACTGATGTGGATCTGCTGCAACAGGAAGAGCAAGAATGAATCAAGTGCTTTGCTTGCCTATTACAAACCAGTGAACAAGGTTTCGAATGCAAGATAGAAAGACAGGAAACCCTTCTCTGCCTCAAGTCCTGTTCCTCAGTGCACAGAGGCTTTTCTTCTGTTCATAAAAGATTGTGATCAGGCACAGAAGGGAGATGGGACTGAGAACTGCAGAGCCCTCAAAAGGATTCCAGAATGTGGAGAAATGGGATAAAAAGAACTAGAGAGAGAAAGAATTTGCCCTGAAAGTGATAACCAGTTACAAGCAATACACGGGGTTGATCACAGGACTCTGATCTTCGAGTATCCCTGTCACATGCTAGAGCTTCCAGCATGGACCATCACACTGCTTGTTTGCAACTGCTTGTTTTTGAGATGACCTTACTGTGAGTTCATCCAAACCAAGGGGTTGTTAAACAAACCACAAATACCATTGGACAGATTTAATAGATTTAGATAAGTTCAGTGCCTTGGGCAAAGGGTTTTATAGGGGATATTAGAATACCTCCTGAAGTGGACCCAGTGTGGGCTGGCAGGCTCCGAGAGTCTGCTCTTATTTTTGTTTTCCTAACGCCTTGGATTAATACATGAAATAGATGCTTACCTAATATGCAAATGTGTTAGCGAGATGAGCACTAGCATATGAATGACAGATTTGGCATCCATGCCATCTGGGTCTCAAGGCAGAAGTTTCATAGGAGGAATGAAATAAAATAATGACATTTCAGAATTAAAAAAGAAGGTAGGGCGGTGGATAGATAGCACAGCAGTAGGGCATTTGCTTTGCACGTGGCTGACCCAGGACGAACCTGGGTTCGATTCCTGGCATCTCGTATGGTTCCCTGAGCCAGGAGCGATTTCTGAGAGCAGAGCTAGGAGTTACCCCAAGCACAACCAGGTGTGCCCCCTCCCATGGTAGATGAGAGAGGGAGAGAGAGAGAGAGAGAGAGAGAGAGAGAGAGAGAGAGAGAGAGAGAGAGAGAGAGAGAGAAGAGAGAAGAGAGGAGAGAGGAGAGAGGAGAGAGAGGAGAGAGAGAGGAGAGAGAAGAGAGAGAGGAGAGAGAGAGGAGAGAGAGAGGAGAGAGAGAGGAGAGAGAGGAGAGAGGAGAGAGGAGAGGAGAGGAGAGAGAGAGAGAGAGAGAGAGAGAGAGAGAGAGAGAGAGAGAGAGAGAGAGAGAGAGAGGAGAGATGTTTCTTGCTCTCAGCAAAGCAAACCAGAACCAAAGAAAGTAGCTGGACAATTGCCCTGCACAGAAAATCACTGAGGGGCGCAGAGAGCTAAAACAGCAGGTTGGGCACACAATCTCTGCTGTGGCATTAGACTGACTCTCATTCAAATGTGACTGCAGCACAGGGTCCTGAACCTGTCCCCCATAGTCACCACCTGCCCTCATGCTGTTTTCGGCACATGGGATTGGAATTTCTGCCTACAGGTGGAGTGAGGCTCAGCTCTGTTGAAAACGAAGCTCTTTGTCCATGTTCCTGAGCTGAGCATCTTTCAGCTGCTTCTTTGCTCTGGGGATCCCCTCTCTCATCCCAAATGCATAGCACCCTAATTCATCTCCATTACTTGATCTGGTCCTCCCCAACTCACCCTTGGGTAAGCATTCTGGATTTTAAGACTCAAACATCTTGTTTCTTGTCAATTGCTCTCCATATTGACAGCAGACCTACGATTAAAGATAAAGTCATATTCTTGGATTTTAATGCAAACCAAAGAAGATAGAAGCATTAAGAAGATGACTGGTCTTCATTTTTTGTGGGTGAACTTCCTCTAACTGGAGGCCCATAGCAGACACAAATCCAAGGGCATAAAACACTGAATTTTGGAAAAGAAATTCCAATGGGGCTCTGACAGAAGGGCCCATTTGTCTATGAATCCTTGTGATTGTCCACTCACTTTGTAAATATAATGTTTTATTTAGTTATTTAGTTTTGGGTCATGTGTGATGGTGCTCAGGGATTTCTCCTGAATCACTCATTTTATCAGGGGTTACTCCTGGCTCTATGCTCAGAAATCACTCCTGGCAGGCTTGAAGGATGCCGGGATTTGAACCACTGTCTTTCTGCATGCAAGGCAAACACTCTACCTCTATGCTATCTCTCTGGTCCCCAGGAATCACTTTTGAAGGTGCTCTTTGTGGGATCTTATAGGGTATTGGGGGGTGAACCTTTAAAATGGGTTCTTGTTGGAGTTTGGATTCTTGTGGAGTTTTATTTTGAAATCCTAAATGTTAGACCTCAGGCCCTAAGCATGACCAGTCATGAGAAGGTGAAGAATCGATGGGAAAGTGTTCAAATATTCCTGGGTGAACCAACAGACTTCTGAGTATATCACTGTGGTCCAAAAAGAAGGCTTGGGAAAGTAGCAAAGAGATGTTATATTTGCTACTGCAGCCTTAAAGCAAAGGTGGTTTCTCTTTGGACTTTAATATAGTTTCAAATCTGCACATGCAAAGCAAGTACCCTCCCAACTGCACTATCTCTCTGGCTTCCTGTGTATAAATATTAACACTGGTTGAGCCCTTTGCATATTTGATCATTGTAGGAATCATGCCTTCCTTGGAAATACTGGTGGTGACATCCATCGAACAGGGGGCCTGAGATGTCAGGAGTAGATTTCAAATTGCCAAGTTTTGAGTGGTTTGTTTGGATAAGGATGGAAGACAAAGATTTTATTTATTCGAGCATTCAAAGCTTCTCATACATTCTTTGAGAAATCTGGAGGGACCGAATGTTGTCGAGGTGAAGGTGAGTTAATTTGTTTTCAGAGAAGTTCCAGGAGGGCATACACAGAGATAGCTGGAGAGAAACTTTGGCTGATTCTGTAAAGGGGGCTGATATGTGAATATTTATGAAATCTAATAAAGAATTGGAGTTAAATTCAATGAGAAAGCCTTTTGGAGACAGAGGAGGAACAACCCACTCCTTCCCCTTTACAATTGAAGGGTGTTGGATTACTTGGTTTTCACTCTAGGGTGTGATTTGGTGATTGGATTACTGGGCCCCTGCCTATTTTGTATTTATTTTCCCCCCTAGGGTGTGGTCTAGTTCTTGCTGTTAAAAAGCCTATATTTCAGGAAAACATAGTATTCATTCTTCAGTCTTCCTTCACTAAGCTGCCTTCTGCCTTCCTTCTTAGGAATGGAAGTCTTGTGTGTTGGAGTATTAGAACTCATTCTTGCCCCTTTTACTGTGTAGATTATTTCCTTCATTGACGTTTGTTTCCAGACCCATGTCTCTCCAGGTCTTGTTTTTGGAGCCTGAGACTTCCTTCACACGAGTGACTGCCCTTAACTTCTCTAGGCTCATCTTGGGTCGTGCTTGAACCTGGGTGTTCAGGAATTTTTAAAAAACATTTTTTTTAAAAAGAACATTTATTTATTTATTTAGTTTGTGGGCCACACCTGGTGGCACTGAGGGATTACTCCTGGCTCCAAACTCAAAAGGGATGCTAGTGATCTAACCCGGGATTGCCCCAGGACAGCCTCGTGTAAGGCAAATACCCCACTGCAGTGCCATCACTTCAGCCCCTGTTCAGGAATTCTTAACTTGAAGTCCCACTTGGGAATCAATAGAAGATGTGACATTGAGCCTTTAAACAAACCAGAGAGATAGTGTCAGTGGTTCTGTCACTCTCTTTGTACAGAGCCAACTCTGATTGGATCCCCAGGTCACCTGAGCAATGCCAGGAATGATCCCTGAGCAGAGAGAGTCAGGAGTAAGTCCTGAATGATGCTGGGTATGGCCCACACTCATCGAAACAAAACAAGACATGAGTTTAGTTTTGCAGTTATTTAAGCTTTTCTTTGGGAAAGACAGAGGCATCCTCAGCTCCAGTGCTAACTTGGCTTTTAACATCATCTATTTTCAAATGGGAGTGAGCCTAGTGCAGCTAAGGCATCTCATAGTCACTCAGACTAACTGGCAACTACTCAGCAGGCATGCAGACATTGATATTTCTCCTCACTAGGCACATTTTCCCTCAGCTCGCACAGGATCTTAAAGGGGTCATGTCACTGGAATGTCCTAGTGACTCCCTTATACCTCATTCATTCAAGATACAAACCCTGCTGTTCACTCTAGTTGAATGACTCACTATTAAGTTATTGGGAAAATTGATGAGTTTGTCATTTTTATGTGTAGTCATTTGTAATTTGTCCTGACAAATCTGACTTAGCTCTTCCAGCTAAAGTGGGTCAAACATTTGGGGTGTCCTTAAAGAAGATTAGAAACCTTTTTTTTTTTTTTTATCTCTTGTTACCCTGAACATGTCTGTGGCATTGGTGTTTTTTTCTCTCAGCCATTCCTCAATGGAGGAACAACTGTGCCCTAGTTTTCTCAGCTTAGATGGCAAGCTGGATCATGGCTGGCTGCCGACCAATCAGCTTGAGAAAGAATCAAAGCTCTTTAGCCTATGCTGGGTAATAGCAAGATTATGCTTATAAAGTCTGTGGGGTTGATTTGAGAGCTTTTCAAGACAAGCTGCAGCTCACTTGTCTAATCTTCTATCCAAGTGGATTGGCTTCTTACACTTGATCTCCAAATTCTCTGCTGGAGTTTTGAATCCCTGTTGCCTGGTTTTACAGCCAGAACTAACAGCAATGTGGCTTCTCTTCACAGGAAAATTATTCTTTTGTTATAATTTCTTATTGTTTGTATCTCATATCAAGCTGTTGCTAGAATTTTCTCTTGTCCTGTCCCAATCCCTCTTCAACCAAATCAGACATGCAGGGGGTGTTTTGCCTTTGTTCTTAGGTCTTCTCAAACTTGGACCACATCCACTTGCTCTCTGTTCCCTGTTCTCCCTTTATCATTGCTCCTTATAAAACACACATTTAGAAGAACTTCTAGCCCTTGGGTCACAAAACAGGGAGACATTAACCATCTCTATATTAACCCAGCTTTGAAATATTGATGCAATTCATAGTCCTAGTGGCACTTCATCCATGCCCCAAACTAATTTTTTTCAAAAGATAACTTGACAAAAATCTCAGAGTAAGCTAAGTTATATTCAATAATCTAGCATGATCAAGCATTGTAATGTGGTTATATGATAGTACTCTGTGAGAGAAATGGAGTGGGAAGGAAAAGAGAATGAGCTTAAAAATAATTTTCTCTTAAATTTCCCTCAGTGGGAATCTATCATCATAATGCAGCCTTTTATTCAGAATCCAGCTTGGAATCACTGAAGCAAACATTGCTTTATAGACACCATGATACCAGATCAATAATGCGGCCGGCACATGAGCAGGAGGAGCTCATATTATGTGGCTATTTTCTTTTATTGTTCAGTCAACAGAAGATAGAGTCGAAAGAAAAGAAATAAATATGAGGAGAGATGTTTATATTCCCAGTTTTTAAAGCTCTCATTTTCCTTTAACACCTAGAACGGAACTTGTGTACAAGATGATGTAATTCCCATTTTAGGAAGAGGGTTCTACTTCTTGGTAAAAATATCGACATTGCCATACTTATAACATGTTTTGAGCAAATAAACAAATAGAGCCTCTCTAATAACTATTTCCTTCTGCTATTAATGTTTGATTCACACGAGCAATGAATCTCTTCGACTTTTCTACCATCTTTCCTCTCTTTCTCTTCTTCCCTCCATCTCTTTCTTGCCAATGCTCATAAGTGCTTAGAATTTACTACTGGATCTGTGCTCCAGGGTCATTTCTGACAGGGCTTAGGGAACCATATTGTGGGGGGGGATCAAACCTTAGTTGGTCACCTGAGAAGCAAGTGCCTTATCTACTGTAGTGTCCTTTCAGCTCCATTCTCACTTTAATAAAAGAGGGGGTAGGGTAGGGATAATGGGATGAGGGGGAGAAATGTGAAAGAGAATATTGGTGGAGGGAAATGGATACTAGGGTGGTAGGGCTGGTATTAGAATGTTGTATTCATGAAACACTTTCATTGATAGTATTATAATATTGTAAATCACAGTGACTAAAAACTAGTAATTTCTTACTGTTATCACATAGTTGGGTGTGGCTATGTTTAAATCAGTCCGGGCCCTTCTGTTTTCTCATTGGGATTTTTTTATTAAAATTTTTTATTGATAACATTGTGAATTACAGGTCTTTCACAGTTGTATTTCAGACATTTAGTGACAGTGAATTAGGGCCATTCCTACCAACAGTGTTGATCTCCCTTCACTATAGTTCCCGTATGCACCCTATACTTCCACCCTTAGCCCCCAGGACTACTAGTGTAACAGGTCCATTTTGTGTTTAGCTTGTTATAATTTGGTATTTTTGTTGACTTTGACTTGAGTATTTAGATTTGAACTTTTTTTTTCCCCACTCAAGTTATTGGGATGTTTTAGACACTTACATTTTACCTAGTTATTGATAGATAACTTGAGGTCATGTTGTTTATTGATTTCTCCCAGTTTCCTTTGCATTTTTTATTTGGATGAGTTTGCTTGAATGATTCCACTTCAATCTCTATTGTTAACTTATTAGGCCTTCAGCTTGACATTTTATTTGATTTTATTATTTTAGATGATATAAGACTTTATTAGAAATAAGGAACAAAGTAGAAAATCTGCTGGTTGCATTGAACAAGGAAAGAGAAACTTTTATTCAGCATCAGCAAAAACTTTCCTTGGAGAAGTTTCTTAAACCTCAGGAATATAGTTTTGATAGGTGCATAAAAGGTTAATGTCTAGCATGTTCACCCATCTTATTGTAACAGTGAAGTGTGGTCAGATCAGTATCCCTGAAGAGAATTGTAGAAGAGTGGTGAGGCAGGCCATTGGTAAATTGGTGATTCTGGGTGATGGATACAGTGGACATGGCTTTAATAGGGCAGGGTCTTGGTTCATCCTCTCCTTCCAAGATTGTCAGGTTGACATTTTTAGAGGCCATTTCCTGGTTTATGGTATACATTATTAACTGACCTTGGTCTATCTTTGGGTGCTGTTAGAGTTTTTCCCTGTGGATTGAAGTCTTCATAGCTACAACCTAACCTTTAGCTTGCTATTGTTACATCTTTTATTTCTACACATCCTCTAAGTTCACAAGTTAGATTATTTCTGCTTCAGCATGCTCATCTTTGTAAAAGGTGATTAAAAATTAAGAATAAAGAATCCTCTATTTCTTCTTGTCTTTCTAATTTCTGTCACTCTCTTGCCTTTGTGTAGCTTCAATCACACACCTGGCTTTACTCCATCTGAGTGACTTTCTTAAATATTGCATGGAGAGCAGGTCGGCAGTGATCAAATACTTCAGATATGGTGTGTCTGAAGTTTTTATTTTGAATTTGTCTTGGGGTAGGGAATTCAAACTTCAATATCGCAACATTTTTTCCCCTTCTTTTTATGCTTTTTATTTTTTTCCTTTGTAGTACTTTAAATACCTCGTCCTGGCTTGGGTATGCCCAAAGAGAGGTTCATTCATTCCTATTCTGTTCTATGCTTCAAATTGTTTTTCACTCTGATTGCTTAAACTTTTTTCTTTGTCACTGATAGCAAGTATTTAAATTATGCTTTGCCTTTGTTTATTTAAGATTTTCCAGGGCTTCACGGTTTGAAATGCTTGGATATGTAGGTTTATAATTTCCATCAAATTAGGAAAACAAGTAACGATCATTTTCCAAAGTATATTCTTTATATTCCTTCACATTTCTTTTAGAGATTCTGATTGAATATTGTGTTCCCAACCCCATAGATCCTAGTTACTTTTTTATGGTTTTGTAAAAGTTTCTTTTTACTGTGTTTTATTTCTGATAGTCTCTATCATCAAATTTCCAACTTTACACCTGTTTTTCTTCTGCAACAGTAATTGGTGGTTAATTCTATTCAAGGTATTTTTACCTCATTTGAATTTTTAATCTCTAATGTTTGATTTGTTTAAATTTTCCTCATGTCTTTCCCTAGGCGTTATTTTTCACCTAGCTTTTAGAAAATATGAGATAGAGTATAACAGCCCCTTTGAAGTCATTCCTAATTCACTTAGATAATTTCTGGATCAGTTTTACTCAGTTTTTTTGGTTTATTTTGGGGTTGCAACTGGTGATGGTCAGGAATTACTCCAGGCTCTGAACTCAGAAATTACTCCTAGTGTTGTTTGAATGAACATATGGTATGCGAAGGATTGAGCCCAGGTCAGCCACATGTGAGGCAAGTGCCTTACCAGCAGTACTATCACTCTGGCCCCTGCTTAATTTATGTTTGTCATCTTTTCTAACTGTTTTCATGCTTGGTCATTTTTGATCAGATGCTAGGAATTGTGATTTTTACCTGATTAAGTACTGAATATTTTTGGAAAGTTTGCCAGTATTTTCAAGCTTTGCTATGGGATACATTTCAGTCATGTTAAAAGTAGTTTTCTTGTGGATTTTCTTTGTAGTTTTGGTAGTTGAAATGTGAGAGGAATTTCATTGTATCTGCTATTGTCCAACACTCTGGACATTCTATCTGCCTGTATAGCATCTCAGTGACTTCTCAGTCTGGTGGGAATAGACGCCATGTCCCCTTAAATGGATGCCAAAGTAGCTTGGCTCTGCCACATCCTCAGCTGTAAATGATTTTCCTCACACCTGTACTGAGCTTCTGTGCACTCCTGTAGCCTTTTCTCTCTCTTATTGTCTTTCTCTTCTCTGGGAATCTGACCCACAAGATTATAACTGTCCTACCCTCACTAAACTCTAAGCAAATTTGTTCTATTGTGTTCCTCCTATGGATATTGTATCTAGGACTCTCTCATCAGAAAACTAGACTTATTTAGGCTTTACCTCACTGGTTTTGTCCTGTCCCAGAAATTTTTCTGTGTTTGATGTTTTAGAGCTTTTTTCTTTAAAAAAATGTTGTGCTTGGGCTTTTAATTTTTGTTTTTTTTTTTTTTTTGGTTGCTTTAGGTGGATGGGTAAATCAGTTCTCTAATCTCCTTGGTGATTTATAGCAGAAATCGCTGTTACCCATATTTGATTTAAAGCTTGTCAACCTACCAGAGTACATTTATAGAATTGGAAAAGTTTTACCTGCCTTTAGTGAATACATTGGAAGTATTTCTGAATCTGATCAAGTTTTTCCATTATCTGGGTTCCCATCTGTTACTCTGTCAACTGTTAACAAGAATATAGCAGTAAGTACTCCATCATCAATTTATTACTTCGTCTTCCTACATGCAAAATTGGTGCAATGTTGTCAGTGTTCAGCTCTCAAAGAGGTATGTGACATATACATAAACAACACCTGATAATGATTTAGCAATATTTGAAAGAAAAACTTTATGAATGCAAACTATATCAGTATTCATTTTATGATTAAAAAATCAGAATAGTCCTAGATTCTTCCATTTCTAGATTTCTGTGCTCTTTTTTAAGTATCTTCAAATGGGAAAACACCTTTTGATTTGCTTTCTTTTATCTTTTTGGTTTTTGGGTCACACCCGACAGTGGCTCAGGGGTTGCTCCTGGCAGGCTTGGGGGACCATATGGAATGCCGGGATTTGAATTACCATCTTTCTGCATGCAAGGCAAACACTCTACCTCCATGCTATCTCTCTGGCCCCTGAATTTGTTTCCTTTTTGTTTTACTTTTTGGTTTTGGGTCACACCTGGTGGTAACCAGGGGCCATTCCTGGTTCTGTACTCAGGAACCGCTCTTGGCAGTTGCAGGGGACCATATGAAATATCAGGGATTGAACCTGTGTAGCCTGCATTCAAGTCAATTATCCTACTCATTTTGCTATCATTCATGCCCCATTTATTGTCTTGTTAATACTAGTAATAAAGATTCTTCTAAAAGAAGTTTACTGTGTTCACAAAAGAAATATCAAAGACTATTGCTATGTGAAGTGAAAGGTTAAAGATGTAAATGTTTCTTAAAGAATCTTTAAGAACCTTTGACAATCAAATGCCAAGAGAAATAAATCAATCTTGGACCCTACTCTTCTCTAATCACCATAAGTTTTAGTGAGCCCTTTCTGTTCTTCTGGCTGTAAGCCTGTTTGCATATGTGTGAGTCTGTATAGATGTGTGCCTGATGACATTGATATTGCCACTGAAACACCATCTACCACAACTCTTTGCTTTTAAAAGATGTTTTCTCTAACTTAGTAGCAACACTCCACAAATTCCCGGCCTCAAGCAAATCTATTTGTCTCCTAACCCCAAGTCTACCAAAGCTCTCTTCTTGGGTTGGATTCATAGTACCACAAGTAGAGTTTTTCCTTGCACGTGATCCACCTGAGTTTGATCCTTAGCATCTCATCTGGTCCCCAAATTCACCAGGAGTGATCTCTGAGCACAGAGCCAGAAGTCATCCCTAAGCATAGCCAGGTGTGGTCCTCAAACAAAAATCAACTCTCTCTGCCTTCTCCTTTCTTTGTTTTTCCACTTATTTACATTGGATGCACAGAGCAAAAAGTACCTGGGTAGCTTTTATTTTACCTTTCCCAAATCACAGATCAGTTTATTCCACTGAAATAACTTTTTCTACATATTTAAAAAATTGAGGTAAATAATAAGTTAGTTGACAATCAAATAGGGATTTGGGAGATTGAAGGTCTTATCAGTCATTCACTAGGTGGTGAGTCACAACACTATCCTTTCTGAAATGCCAGCCCAGACATTGATTGGTTAACCCATCAATTTACAGTGGTCATTAAAAATGGGGAGATGGTTTTTTTTTTTACAGTTTTGATTCCTTTTTATCAAAATTATTTCCCTGAAGGGCCTCTCCTTCCTCAAGCATTCATCTGCCTAGTGCACCCCCACCTCTACACAAATGCAACAGCTCAAAAAACAATCTTAAGCTACAGTGTCTGCTCATTACTGGCTAGCCTTTGGATAATTGGGCTTAAAGAAGTTGCATCTTGAAGTACAGTTTCTTAGAACAATATCTTTGGAAAATAAAAATGATCAAAATTTTTGTGAATTCTGTTCCTTCCCAACTTCTTTCCCACTCTTTACTTGTGCCTGAGCTAGCTTTGAGTTTATTTAGTATATGAATGGGGGGGGGGGCACTAGGTGGGAGTGTGTAGCCCTTGTAGATGTGAAATTATTTTTTGTTGGTTTTGTTTTGTTTTGGGGCCACACCTGGCGGTGCTGTCTGCTCAGAAATAGCTCCTGGCAGGCACTGGGGACCATATGGGACGCCGGGATTCTAACCAACCACGTTTGGTCCTGGGTCGGCTGCTTGCAAGGCAAAAGCCACTGTGCTATCTCTCCGGCCCGACATGAAATTTTTATTTGGTTCCTGTGTAGGTCAGACTGAGGACACATGGGCTCTCAAGAGATCCCAGTGTCCCATCTAATATCCCATCCATGAGATTCTTATAGCTTTTATGTGGTCACAGATGATGGTCTGAGATAAATTCATCACAACTTGCTGACCAAGAAAACTTAAAGCCACTTGGGTTTTTGATCAAATGGGAACAATGCAGATGAATAGAACCCCAGTCCTGCCTGCCTGTCTGTTTCCTTTCAATTATCCCCTCCCAACAACTAGATCTTTTTTCTTTTTGGTTATTTGAGTGTTTCTTTTGTTGGGCCTGGAGAATTAGTACAGAGGTTTAAGGCTTTTACCAAGCATTCTGCTGATCCTGTTTGAAATCTCAGCACCACATATGGTCCCCTAAGCACTGCTATGGGCCACTCCCAACACAGAGCCTGGAACAACCCTTTAGCACTGCAAGGTGTGGCCCTAAACAAACACATAAAGTCTTTCATTTGTTAGGAGATCTTTATTTAGTCTTGATGTAACAGGGATACGTTCTTGAAAACAGCCAGTTTCATTCTCCCAGAACTTTTACAAGATGAATAGGTAATGTTGGAATTTTATTTTAAGGTGATGAAGCAATGCTTTGCATTAAAATACCTTTTCACAGAGGCTCCCTCTGCTGTCTGTGTAGACATGATCTCACCTAAGCTTTAATTGTGCAATCAGAGAGATAAAATGGTGATGAAGAAACTTAATATATGCTCAGAATTCCTGGCACAGCCTAGGCCTATAGTACTCCTCTCTTGTGCTGGATTCCTCTCTGACAGAATAGGTGATCTACATGGGACATAATTACAAAGACATACAGAAGTTATAATTTACTCTCTACATTGAACCAAATTTGGCAAAAATATGGATTTTTAGGTTTATTTGAGGATGGGAAAAGAGAATTCATGTCCTTTGTGTTCTAGTTGAAACATTTTCCTTTTAAAATTCTTATGTATCATATGCTATGGCTTAGATAGTCTGCTTGGGCTATTTTTTTTTTTTTTATGAATAGGGTGAATGTTTTAAGTGCTAGACATTCATCTACCTTAGATAGTTTGTAAAATGTATATTTATTAACAAATGTTTGTTAGTAAACACTGGAAGACTGCTGCATCTTTGGACAATGCTTTCAGTTGCAGCTTCGATCTCATTATAAATGATCTGTTTTCACATTCCTAAGACAATCAAGATTTGCCTTTAAACTTGTAACCTAAGAATATATCTGTGAGGGTGAAAACTTTTAGCCAGAGCTCTATGAACTTACCAAGGTGGTACATTTATGTGGGTGCTCCTTTTCTTGAGAAAGAGTGCATAGCTTTCAATTGACTTTCAATGTATATATAGCCCTGAAATCTTTGAACTGGCATCTTTGGGTTCTTTGACAATCTCTTTTTCTTCTTCAATTCCATAGAAAAGTATGGCTTCACAGGGTCAATCAGGACATCTAAATAGGTGATTTTTCTTGAAAAGAAACTCAAATATTGTTTTATGAATAATAGTTAGGGTAGGCATTAGCCACTTACTTCACAGTAATGTTTTTATTCAGGCTGTTTTGACAGAATATCAGAGCAAACTCTCCAGCAGTTTAACAGGCTGGAAATTCAATCTTAGGATGCCAGTTAGCATAGGTTCTGGGGGACACTTTCTTCTGGCTTTTGGCAGGGAAGAAAACAATGGTGTGACTGTCTGTCTTGTCTGTCTGTCTCTTTTATCTTGCCTGCCTGTTTGTCTGTCTCATAATAAAGGTAAGAAACCCATCAGGGGAATTAATCTACTCCATGTAGCCTTCTAAAATTCCCACTCCAAATTTTATCATCTTCTAGTTAACACAAAATTGGAGACTCACAGCCATTCAGTGCCTAGTGGATAATAAGCTACCTCATGTACGATTAGAAACTAGTAAAAAATCCCTTCCTCACACCTATATTCCATGCAGCACTATTTATAATAGCCAGATTCTGAAAACAACCAAGATGTTCTTCAATAGATGAATGGCTAAAGAAACTGTTGTACATCATGCACAATAAAATAGTATGCAGCCATCAGGAGAGATGAAGTCATAAAATTTTCCTATATGTGGATGTACATGGAATCTATTATGCTGAGTGAAATAAGTCAGACGGAGAGAGATAGACACAGAATAGTCTCACTCATCTATGGGTTTTAAGAAAAATTAAGGACATTATTGTAATAATGCCCAGAGACAATAGAGATGAGGGTCCAAAGGACTGATTCACTATATGAAGCATACTAGAAAGAGTGGTGAGTGCATTTAGAGAAATAACTACACTAACAACTATCATGACAATCTTAATGAGTGAGAGAAATAGAATACCTGTCTCAAATACAGGCAGGGATTGGGAAGAAGGGGGTACTGGTGGTGGGAATGTTGCACTGGTGAAGGGGGGTGTTCTGTTTATGACTGAAACCCAACTACAATCATGCTTGTAGTCATGGTGCTTAAATAAAAATTTTATATATAAAAAAAGAAAAGTGAATTATTTAAACTATTTGCTTTTGTTATTATTGTTTATATATAAATATATCAAAGAAACTATACAGTATTTTTCAAATCATTGTATAGGAGAGTTAGCCTTACCTCAACATCAACCTCAATTCGATCAGACAATGATTAGGAACTTTGAGGGATAAGGTCTAGGGAATCTATATTTAGTCAAATACCTTGGGTTCTTCTATCATTAATTAAAGTCTGAGTACATTGATAGATGGCACACTGGAAAATTACAACCTTTTTTTGTAATAACAAATAAAATCAAACCCGCAGAGAAACACATCAAACATTTTCAGTGTCTAGCAGGGGTCATCTTCAGCTAGTCATGTGATCCATTAAAGGTAATTAATTTCCTGCTGGATTAGGTTATGGTCATTTTATTATTATTATATTTTTGAAAAGCAGTGTTCTCTGTGGAGGACTGACATCCCTTTGTGAAGACTGAGGAGACATTATCTTTTGAAAGAACATCTTGATGGCATGCTGTCTGTCTGGTGGGAAAGGGGTTTTCAGCTCTTGCTGGTTGATCTTGAGATTTTGTGGCACTGGGGAATGAAACACTCAGCGTGTTATATCTATAGAAGCAGAAAGTGCTTTCTTTCCCTGGACCCTTCTTCCTCAGATGTCATATCTTGAAGAAAAACAAAACAGAAAAGGAACAAATTTATTCTCAGGGAGCTCGGAGGAGCATGAATTATTTATTCTCAGAAATCCTCCGCTATCTTTGCATGAAAGTGAGTCCTATTATGAAAAGTGAACGTTTCTTTTTCTGCCTGTCAGTAACTGGGAGATCAAATGGACTGGCTGCCCATCTCCTCTGGGGACACTGAGCTCCCAAGGCGGCCTGGACAGCAGTGAAGTTATTTTTAAGACAATAAAATCACTGGGTTTGATATATTAACACTCCAAATGGATGTGGCAGAGGTCTGGCCCAAAGCAGTAGAAAAGAGAGAAAAGGCCATTGAGATGATCCCAATTACATTTGAATTAGGGATTAGCACGTTTTGCATAAATGTTAGCCCAGATGGACCTGGGGTTGGGGGAAGAGCGAGAGCGAGAGAACGAGAAAGCGAGAGAGAGAGAGAGAGAGAGAGAGAGAGAGAGAGAGAGAGAGAGAGAGAGAGGAGAGAGAGAGAGAGGAGAGAGAGAGAGAGAGAGAGAGAGAGGAGAGAGAGAGAGAGAGAGAGAGAGGGAGAGAGAGAGAGAGAGAGAGAGAGAGAGAGAGAGAGAGAGAGAGAGAGAGAGAGAGAGAGAGAGAGAGAGAGAGAGAGAGAGAGAGAGAGAGAGAGAGAGAGAGAGAGAGAGGAGATACGAAGAGACAGAGACAGAGAGAAACAGGAGAGTTAGAAAAACAGAAAAAGGGAGAGACAGAGAGACAGAGACACACAGAGTGAAGAGGAGAGGAAAAGTTGAGGTTCACGTTGAGGTTGCCTTGCACATAGCTGACCGGGGTTACATCCCCAGTGCATCCCAAATTGGTCTTCTGAGTACTGCCAGGATTGATTCCTGAGTGCAAATCCAGGAGTAAGCCCTGTTCATTGCTAATGTGGCTCCAAAATAAAACAGAACAGAACAAATCCCAGCCCAGACGATTTCTGGGTGCCAGTGCACATGCCTGTTTGTCCTGGTTTGCTGTAGCTCCAGTTTTTATTTCAGCAGTCAGTTCTCCACCACCTTCTCAGAGCTCAGGGCGTCAGTTCTGGCTGGGGAGACAGACTGATCTCCACTGGATATTGTCTCATCTTCTTTCCAAGAGGCCTCCAAATGAGAACAATTTCTGTCTTTCCCAGGAACAGCTGAGCTGTTGGAGAGAACAGGATAGTTTTTCTTGAAGAGTGAGTCTTGGTTAGGAGGCAGCAGCTGGGCCTTTCATCCAGGGCAAGAGGGAAAATAAGGGAGCCTCGATATTGGCCTTTGCTAGTCTCTCTGGGAGAACAGTTTTGGGGTAACAGGGTCTGCAAACTGCCAGCAATCTGGTTCTCTATCCTTGGGAGGGAGAGGTAAACTGGAGAGGGTTCCACTTTTCATTCCTGCAAATCAAATACTAGCTGTTTGGAGCAGCTCTTGGCTTTTCTTTGAGGAGAGGGAGATCGTGGTCATGTTGGTTGGAATCAGACAGGGAGCAAGGTGCCCTTGGTGGTGACTGTCTAGGGTCTCCTTTCATTGGACAGTGTCCATTCTCTAGATGGTTTTAACTCATAATGACATCACAAGGTAATTCACATGTCTTTTTTTTTTTTTTTCCCTCACAATTTTTTTCCTCGTATTGAAACTAGAAGGTCATTTCTTTCTTCTGGAAAAGTTTATTCCAATACTTTCAATTATTTGATGAGAAGCATCTCCAGAGGAGATGGGTGCCATGAACTTAAGGAAATCGAGCACCCGGTTTCTAGCAATCATTTTTATGATCTGGTACCTTGGGCTATTAACCATGATGGGTTTGTTTCTTTTCTTTTCTTTTTCTTTTTTTGCCAAACGGGCATCTTAAAGGGTTTTTTGTGGGAAGTAAATGAGATAAGTAATTCAAGTACTCAGCTAATTGTAAGTAGCCCATAAATGTCCCTCTCTTTACTGTTGAATTCTATGGGGAGTTATTTTATTATGGCAACAGTGCCGTGTTCTCTCCTAAAGCTATTGCTGAGATACTTTTTGTTGGACATCGATTTTTCCTAAAAAATAAACAATGACTGAGGCTTCTGATGTTGGTAGTAACAGATTTACCATAAAGGCAATCCTTGACCCTGTGGCTTTGTTTTTTATTTCAATGGGGGGGGGGGTGGTGGTGGTAAAAAAGGAGACTGAAGAGATAGATAACCAGAGACCAGAGATAACCAGATAATGAAGCTTATCAGATTACAAGGCTTCTGGGGCATGGAAAAAAGCTTTTTCCCTGTCACATGCACTGGGATGATTTGGCTCTTGTATCCTTAACAATGAGAGACAGTTTACAGTGACTCTTTTTCCATCTTTAAGAACCAGTCAAGGAGTTGACAGAAATGTAGAAGTAGAGATAGTGGTTGACTGTGATGAAAAATCCCCAATCATTGGTTGCCTATATTTTTTTTAACAGGTATATTTAGAATTTGTATATTCTATATATAAGTTAAATAACATCTTGATAATTTCTTCCTGTTTTTTTTTTTAAATTTTCCTCATTATATTTAATACAAAGACACCTTAAAAAATGAAATCAACCTGAAATCCTATAGTGCCTCACTTCAAGTAGCTTATTGGGTGTTTGTACAGATGAGTAAGTTTTAAGCTAGAATATGCTTCATTGCTAGATTATTCCTCAACTTCCCAGGGGAGCACAGATAGGCACCAAACTCCAGACTGAAGTTAGGGCTCTTTGGAAATTATTTAAATGAGATGTAACATAATGCACCAGGGGGACTATCATTCATGTTTGTATTATGTTTTTATTGTCAACAGTTAAACAGCTTCTGAAGATAGCTTTTGAGTTAGGGGAACTTGCATCTATAGATAATCATTAAATTTTATTTGAACTTATATATAAAATTATATTATAATCACAAATTTTCTCCATTAGCCTGAGTGTATTTGCTGCATCTTTTATCGGACCAGTAACATTGAGGAGCTCTTTCCTTGAGAAGTACAAAAATCATTTGAATCATGGTTTGGCCTCTAGGACCTTGGAGAGAAGTCAGAGATGTGCATGTTGGGGTACTTCCCTGAGCCACCTTGAAAATTAGAGGGCTCTTCTGATGGCCCGTGGCCCTTGTGCTAATTGCGCAGGTGTTGGAAATCACCTTCGTGAGCCATTGCTGGAAGATATCCTTGGTAATTTGGATCTCTCACAGCAAAAGTGAGATGAATGAACACCATGTGAACATCATCACATCAATTTCATCAATCAAAAGCCATTCAGCATCTTGAGTCTATCAGGAGTCCTCAAACTTTTTAAACAGGGGGCCAGTTCACTGTCCCTCAGACCATTGGAGGGTCTGACTATAGTAAAAACAAAACTTATGAACGAATTCTTATGCACACTGCATATATCTTATTTTGCAATGAAGAAACAAAACGGATACAAATACAATATGTGGCCCGCGGGCCATAGTTTGAGAACCACTGGTTGGTGGAAGTTTCTAGCAAAGCACAATTGAGTCTAAAGTGAATGAGGAGGAAAGAAAGCATTCTAGAGGCAAGTAGGATGCTATAACTTTTGTCCACACCTTTCTGTTGCTCCCACATCTCTCCCAGGGGCAGCCCCCTGACTTTGTTCCCATTCCTTTGCCCTGGAGTAGCAGGAGAAAAATTTCCAACAATTTCACACAGCCGAGTGGGAATTAGGAACCCAATACTGGTGTGGCTCAACCTCTGTGGGGAATCTCTGTGTCTGTTGATATTTTTTTCCCAGCAGTAAGGAGGGATTTGTTTTTTACTCTTACTGAGAATGGATCTCTTGTTTTTTACCAGTTTAAACAAAATTTAGGCTAGTGACCATTGTTCTTTATATTTCATATATTATACACTGTTGACTTTACTGTTTATTTATACAAGGTCTTCTTGGGTTTCTTGCTTCAGATCTTATCCTTATTTAGAGACAAACAAATTCTTAGCTCATTAACAGGAACCTCTAATCTTTCTGACAGGATTTTCTTGATGTCTTTCTTAATCTTTAAATAAGCTTCTCTTTTCGATTTCAGTGCACTGAAAATAAGTCCCTTTAGCTTATTAATGAGTTGTTTATTGACACCTATTTTCTTGTTGGATTAAAGAAATAATTATATTGGCATGTGCTTGACAAACTTCTTAGTGAATCACTTCAATGTTCTTATCCTCTGCCTTCCATTTTAGATAATGAAATTAATCAATCTGGCAGTTGGCATACTAACACATACCTCTCCATCAAGGATTCTCAATAATCTTCTAGCACCTACTACCTTAAGAATAAAATTTCTCATTGTTCCAAAAAGTAAGTGGTAGATGACTTATTGTTTATTTCTTAAGATTCCACAAATATTCAGCATTCATTCAATCTTGTTTCAATTTATGAGGCTATTCACTGTTCTTTGAAATACTCTTTTAGGAATTAATTATGAGTTGACAACAAATACTTGTAAACCAAATATTCATAAAGGAATTTGTTTCTAGACTATATAAGGCATTCTATAAACTCACCAGTAAAGAAAATTAGAATTGCTGAGGGAAAATTTATAAAAATAGATGTTAGATGATTATAATAGTTCAGATAGGTGATCAGATATAGATGCCTGTTAAACCTTTCTCCACTTCCACCTCACTCCTCTTGATCTGGAATTTTACCTTGAAACATCAACAGCCTGCTGCCCTAGTAACCATTAGCCAATGCCCCTCCTAAGAGGAACTTGACTTATTTGGGCAAAAGAATGGACTTCTGATTGCTCCTCCTAAGGTTCTTGCCTTATTTGCAAAAGGATAAGCTCTCCATCTGATTGGACATTGTGTTTGAACCTAGACTAGGTTCAAAGCCCTACTTTCCATATTAACCCTCCTCCTAAGGTTCCTTAAACCTATAAAAGACACTTCCCTAGATTGCCTGGGGGCTTCCGGTTTCAGTCTGCATGGCTATTTCTGGAGCCCCAGCTAGCTGGAATCAAAATACCTGTTTGCTGATTGCATTTTCTGAAGATTATTGGTCTTTATTTGAGACGGTGGGCTTTCTTGGACCCATAACAGAATGTGGATAAAAGACACGCAGAATAATTCCCACCCTAATATTTATGGAGACATTGGGATTTATAATACTGTTTAATGATAGAGTTTCATGTATACCATGTTCCAACACCACTTCTCCACCAATGTTTTCTTCCCTCCTCCATCATATTCTCACCCCTTCCCCTCCTCCTAACCTCCATCTCCCTTAATAAGCTCTGTTCTGGGGCCAGAGGTAAGACATTTGCCTTTCATGCAGGAGGTCATCGGTTCAAATCCTGGTGTCCCATATGGTCCCCCGTGCCTGCCAGGAGCAATTTCTGTGCCTGGAGCCATGAATAACCCCTGAGCACTGCCAGGTGTGACCCAAAAACCAAAAATAAATAAATAAATAAATAAATAAATAAATAAATAAGCTCTGTTCTCTGGACCAGCTAGCTGTTGCATTTGATTTGTTATTCTATCTCACAAATGAGAGGGCACATTCAGTATTCTATTCTTCTCCTTCTGACATTTTTAGCAGAGGGAAGCTCCCCAAGTTAAGTAAGCATATACATGCAAAGTAGGAAATATTATCAACCATTAAAGAAAGGCACATAAAAACCATGATGAACCTTCACCACGCCCATGTGAACAGATAAAATTCAAACTCTTAAGTGTTGGCAAGTGTGTGGAGAAACCAGACCAGGTGTGCTTAATTGGTGGGAATAAAATGAGAGATACAGACACTGAAAAAATGGCCTGGAAGTTCTTTCTTTCTGGTTTTAGGCTACACCTGATGATGCTCAGGGTTTACTACTGGCTTTCCTGAAAGTTCTTACATTCCTCGCCACACATAAAAAAAGCACCTGAATTAAATTCTTGTTGAAGTTTTTGGGTCACACCAGCAGCTCTCAGGGGTTACTCCTGGCTCTACACTCAGAAATTGCTCCTGGCAGGCTCGGGGGACCATATGGGATGCTGGGATTCAAACCACCGTCCTTCTACACGCAAGGCAAATGCCTTACCTCCATGCTATCTCTCTGGCCCCAAATTCTTGGCATTTCTTAGAAAGTGACACCCTGCCTTTGTGCAACAACCCTGCTCACAGAGGGCCACACCAGAACTACCAGGGGTCTGCCTGTGGGTGGTTGCATGGGCCAGGACCTCTATAGGGTGTGAAAAAGAGGAAACAAATGTTGGAAAAATACAATCTTCGAAGGTGACAATGTAAGGGTCTGAGTTGACACATGAGTCAGTGTTAAGAATCAAAGACAAACCTCTAGTAATACAAGATGCAAAAGGGAGTTTATTTGGCTAGCTGAGGTCCAAGTATCATCCAACCATGGGAGTCTTGACAAGGACTTCAAGTCAAATCTTCATGCAGTTTATATAGGGCTTTACAAGCTTCAACAACTGAAGAATTTCATTGGTTAATACAAGTAGTTCATCCTGGCCCATTTCTGTTTGCACACAAATCACATCATATCTTAGGATTGATGTCCCAACTCATTGCTGACTCAACTTTGTGTCAAGGGATCCTTATCTGGTGGAAGATTTGGACCCACCTGGTTTCTCTATTTAGGCAGAATAGGGCTAGGGTCTTGCCCTTTAAAGGGTACATCTTGCAATTTTATCTTTGGGCTAACACCCTCTGCCTATGGGGAAATTGTAAACTGGAAAAATACTTTACAGTGGCTTTACTGGGAGCGTGGGACTTCCTTGGTCCTAGGCCCAGGGAGCTTTGGTTCTCATGACAACTGGATTATTCCAATAGAATAAAAATGAGTAAGCAAGAGAGAACAAATGTTCCAGGGGCAGAGGCAGGAGAAAGGGTGGTATAGATGGAAAGATCAGTGTGGGGTGTGTTATGCAATTGGGCCCATCTGTGAATACACATATTTTACATGGGATCAGACTGCATAGAAGCTTAATTGCTCTCACATACATACACACATATGCATACAGAAGCCTATGAATATGAATTAAAATGGAATGATTCTGTTATGCACAGTACTGCCCCTCTGTAAAAGGCATAGTTTGAGGGCACTTTTCTGGAAACTGTAGGTTCTCATTTAAATGTGACTCTTGTACTTTTCCCTGAGTCTACAATCCTTTTAAAATAAAAAGTTTAAAATACGGGTACTTTATAACCAAAAATATGCTAGATGTTTTCATATGTTGCATGCACAGCAGTGCATTTTGAGAATATTTAGGAATTACATTCTTTCGGTATTTCAATTGCTAAAGGAAATAAATAAAATAGAATAATTTTTATTGGATCTGCCTATGTCATAATACAGGATTACTTACAGTTTTATTAGAATTTAGAACATATTATAATTGATGATCAAACTATCTTTACCTCTCTAAGGCTGTTTTATGAAGCAGAAGCACATTTTCAGTGCCCAATTTCTTGAAAGGAAGGGAAAGGAGTAATAAGAAGTGAGGTTGTGGTTAATTGATAGATTCAAGGGCTAGTGGGAATGTTTATTTAAAAAAAAACACAGATTCTGTTACTTGGGGTAACTAGTGCTCCATTCTACAAGTGACATGTTAGGATGTCAAGCAAAGGTGATATACTAAAGAGTGTTTTTTTTTTTTTTTTATAAATAGTTTTGAAGTCACTTTGGTCACTCTATAGCATAGCACTGGCACCTCACTTCCATGCATGGTGTGGTTGTGAGTGGTCCTGGGAAATTTATTGCATATTATTGCTTTGTAATAAGGTACGGCACCCTCGAAAGCTGAAATATATTGATGTGGATTGAGTATGTGGCCAATTATGCTCTCAAAATGTTTTGAATAGAAATATCATGAATGAATGAATATATACCCAGAGAAATATTTCCCAATGAAATAGAAATACTGGAAGAGATATATAATTACATGGACTGAAAATTATGAGAGAACAAGAGAGATTCATTGAACAGAGGATTCAAGAAAAAACATCATCAACCAAATTCCTCACCTTAAAACTGAGTAGATGAATTGCAAGTGGAATTGGTGAGATCAGGACTTGAAAACTAAAATATCATGCAGAAGAAATCATTCAAATACCAGAGTGAAAGGTAAAATAAAAAGAATTAGAAATTACAAGAGAATATATCACAGATTTGGTTGACATATTTGTTTATAACAAGAAAACAGTAGAATAGGGGCCGGAGAGATAGCATGGAGGTAAGGCGTTTGCCTATGTCATCGGTTCGAATCCCGGCGCCCCATATGGTCCCCCGTGCCTGCCAGGAGCAATTTCTGAGCCTGGAGCCAGGAAAAACCCCTGAACACTGCGGGTGTGACCCAAAAACCAAAAAAAAAAAAAAAAGAAAACAGTAGAATAGATTCCAGAAAGAGAAAAATGAGCAATAGATGGAAGAGGCTAACAGCAGATGAAAATTTTCCTTATTGGGAAAAAAGATTGAATTTATTATTATTATTAATATGTTTATAAATATTTATTTAAGCACTATGATTACAAGCATGTTTGTAGTTGGGTTTCAGTCATAAACAGAATACCCCCTTCCCTAGTGCAACATTTCAACCACCAATGCCCCCACTCCCTGCCTGTATTCGCTATAGGCATTCTACTTCTCTCATAATCATCCTAGTTGTTAGCATAGTTATTTTCCTAACAGTGTTTACCACTCTTTGTGGTGAGCTTCAAATTGTGAGCCGATCCTTCCAGCCCATAACTCTATAGTCTCTGGGACTTATTACAGTAATGTCTTTAATTTTTCTTAAAACCTATAGATGAGTGAGACAATTCTGTGTCTATCTCTCTCCCTCTGACTTATTTCATTCAGCATAATAGATTCCATGTAAATCTATGATAGGAAAATTTTAAGACTTCATCTTTCCTGCATAATATTCCATTGTGTATATGTACCACAGTTTCTTTAGCCATTTATCTGTTGAAGGGCATCTTGGTTGTTTCCAGAATCTGGCTATTGTAAATAGCGCTGCCATGAATATAGGTGTGAGGAAGGGATTTTTATATTGTATTTTTGTGTTCCTAGGGTATATCCCTAGGAGTGGAATAGCTGGATCATCTGGGAGCTCAATTTTCAGCTTCTTGAGGAATCTCCATATTGTTTTCCATAAAGACTGGACTAGACAGCATTCCCACCAGCAGTGAATAAGTTTCTTTTTCTTCACATCCCCACCAGCTCTGATTGTTTTCGTTATTTGTGATGTGTGCCAGTTTCTGTGGTGTGAGATGATACCTCATTGTAGTTTTGATTTGCATCTCCCTGATGATTAGTGATGTGGAGCATTTTTTCATGTGTCTTTTGGCCATTTGTATTTCTTCTTTGAGGAAATGTCTGTTCATTTCTTCTCCCCATTTTTGATGGGGTTATATGTTTTTTTCTTATTAAGTTCTGTCAGCACTTTGTATATTTTTGATATTAGCCCCTTGTCTAATGGGTTTTGGGTAAATAGTTTCTCTCATTCTATGAGTGGCTTTTGTATCTTAGGCACTATTTCCTTTGAGGTGCAGAAGCTTCTCAGCTTAATATAGTCCCATCTGTTTATCTCTGCTTCCACTTGTTTAGAGAGTGCTGTTTTCTCATTAAAGATGCCTTTAATCTCAATTTATATAGTGTTTACCTACATATTGTTCTATATACCTTATTAAAGTAGCTCACAAAAGATAAAATGTACAGCACACATAAGAGGAATATGCCTGAATCCCAAGAACACAGGCAATCTTTTTTAATATTTTAGGCAGGAAAAATGAAAGCTACTTCCAAAATAAGAAAGAATCACACCACACCATACTTCTTATCTACAGAGCTAGAAAATGTGAGAGTCCTGAGGGAATAGGGCTAATAATCCCAAGGAACCATTTAATTATATATGTCAAGAGAGTTGAGCAAATGTGCCATTTTCTTGCCCAAATGAAGAAAAGGCAAGGAAGAATGATATTAGCCAGTAAGTAAAAAGAAAGTTTAGGGGAACTAGAGAAACTTTAGGGGGAGGTGAAGAGACCAGTAATGATTAAGAAAATTTGCAAGAGATACAGTTGAACTTGATAGGACAGAAAATATAGAAACAGAGTAGGGCCTACACCAAAAGTTGTTGAAAACGAACCCCCAGGTTAGGGTGGAAAGAAACCTTGGAGTATCTGAAATTTTAGTGCTAATCTATCTAAGCCAAATACTAAGCCTTGGACATGGTTAGGTAGGGTCAAGGGAGTGAAATAAAACTCATATCAATATGTTATCTGGTTGATAACAAAACATTGTAAAGGCTATTTGAATTAGGACTGCAAACTGTTGGGATGTAGAACACCCCATTTCTGAAAGCAATGGGCATATTTTGAGTTTTATGAGGGTAAATTGTCATTAGCAGAAAAGCATAGCAATATTTCCAAATGTAAGGAAAAAATGAATGAGTACCTTCAATGCACTAGTCCAAAACTAGAGAAAGGACAGGAAACAGATTTATTCATTAATTCTCCATTCCATGGAAAAAATGAAATGTCACAAATTCAATGTGAATAAAATCAAAGCTATTTTACCATGTTAAAATTGAAGCTTAGGAAAAAAAAACATTTATAGGAAACAGAGGCAGAATGATAGAAAAATACTAACAAAAAAGTTGGATTAGAAAAAACTAAAGAGAAAGCTTCAGTGGAAATGTCAATAGTTGATCATAATTAATAGAAAACACTAAACAAGATTAAAAAGACAAACAGGGATACTATGTAGTGATAGGAGGCAAAATTTATGAGTAAATTGTAAACCTGGATGTACTATATATGAAAACATTAAAGAACGAACTGTTCAAAATATATAAAACACCTGATAAATATTCAAGTGAAATGGGAAACTTGCACACACATCATCCAAATGGGCTGAATGAAGTAGTAGCAAAAGTATAAACTAGAAATAATAGTAGCAATAAATCGGATTTACCTCTTTCCCTGTCTCCTGTGGTAGATGCTCAGACCACCGTAATGAAATGCCTCTGGGACTAAACCCAGGGGGAACAAGGAGCTTTGTTTCTGTGAGTATTGGTGACTGGATGCAGGTGGAGGAAGGGCCAGGAGACTGTTTATGTAACATATTGTCCTGCCTTTCTCCTGGTCTTCCATGACCTCCTCTCCCTCTGTCTTTTATTTAGGACTAAATAAATACTTTATTTTTTCCTTTAAAATTACTTTATTTCCTATATTTTGCTGGGCCTATGCAAACAATTTCTACACTAACACAGTCTTTGCTGTGCTTCTTTGACTCATTCTTAATGAATTATTGTATTATGATCAATTGTGTCAACAATACGACAGCTTTTAATGTTCAAGGAGTTGCATAAATTTAGTGGCTTTGGATTGCTTTGTGTGAGAAATATTATAATGTACTACAATCTGGGGGCTCGAGGGACAAAGTAAATGTACATGTTAAAATAAATAAAAAATATAAAAAAATAAACAGGAAAAATTATTTAAACACTGTGGCTACAAGGTTGTTCATAATTCAGTTAGTTTATTTTTCACAAAAGCAAGTTCATGATTGAGTTTGAGACCTGGTTGTTCAACATCCTTCACCAGTACACATTTCCAAATACCAATGTCCCTACTTTTCTTCCCGCCTTACCCCTGCCTGCCTAAGGAGTAGACAGTTTTCCTCTCTCTCTCTCTCTCTTTCTCTTTCTCTCTCTCTCTCTCTCTCTCTCTCTCTCTCTCTCTCTCTCTCTCTCTCTTCCCCCTTTTAGACACTGTAGTTTGCACTATTGATACTGAGGGGTATTATTCCTATCACTTTATCTCCTTTCAGCATCCACTTTTTGTCCAGAGTAATCATTTCCAACTATCATTGTCACAGTAGCCCCTTCTCTGCCTTAACTGTACTCTCTTTTTTTTGAGAAGCTTTGTACTATGGGCTGGTCTCCTGCCCTTATATCTACTGTCTGATATTATTATTACCATACTATCTTTTTCTCCTGTATATACCACAAATGACCTCCTCTCCCTTTAAGTGTGCTCCTTCTAGCACTTTTTCTTCTTTCTAGGACACTAATTTTCTTAGTCTAGGCTCTCCTTTAACCTTAGTTCATCTCTTAAAGACTTATCTCTATAGTCACCAGGATATGGCATTCACCTATGAATTTTGGTGGCTGAGAAATTCAGCCTATACCATCCTTTAAATTGATATAAGGACACTGTACATCTTTTTGTTGTTGTTTTATGTTTTAAGGCCATCACTTGGTGGTGCTCAGGGGGTACTCTTGGCTCTGCACTCAATGAGTCATTCGTAGATATAGATCTTTTTGTTTCTTTGTTTTGGGCCACACCCATCAAGGCTCAGGGGTTACTTCTAGCTCTGCACTCCTAGTGGTATTCCAGGTTGACCAAATGGGATGCAAGGGATTGAACCCAGGTTATACTTGTGCAAGGCAAGCACCTTACCCACTGTACTCTTTCTGGATAAACACCTTATGTTTTCATGGATTATTTATAAAGTATAATTATAAGCTTGGTTATAATGACATTGAACACTAAGGGCAAGATCTGGAAACAAGTGTCAATAACAGATAGATGCACAATGAATTATGGTCTCTAGACATAGTAGGATAGTACTATAGTGATACTTTGGTGGTACTTTGGTGCAATGGTAACATTGCACCCCTTAAACATATAATGAATACCTGTATTCTTTTAAATTAATGTTACCTAATAAAGTTCATGATACAAATCATAAAAACCATAGTCTAAAAATTTAACAAAAGGCCCAAATTAAAAGAAAAGTTAAAAATCCCTAAATTTAATGATCATCAATCTAAAAGTAATCAGATCACAAAATACTCTCAATTACTTTAAACTTGATAATTATCAACACAATCTGAATCCCAAAACATTCAAGCTGATGTTATAAATTCTTAAAATAATCCCTTCCTATAAAAATCTGTTTGCAGTTAAAGCTGTGTTAAGAAAATCTGATCCCGAATGATTAAAACTGCAAAAAAACCCACAAACAAACAAACAAACAAAAAAACAAAAAACAAATGACTGATAGTTTGAAAAACTGAAAACAGGAATAGTGATCTAAACTAGAAGACTCTGGGAAGAAATACAAAAGAGAAATAAACTCAATGGATGTTGAAATGACAGCAAAAGGAGGGGAAAAAATGAGTTCGAGGGCTCATCAGCCATCTCATTTATGGGATAATGATCAAAATACACAAAATGTACCACGAGTCTAATCAGAGAGAGAGAGAGAGAGAGAGAGAGAGAGAGAGAGAGAGAGAGAGAGAGAGAGAGAGAGAGAGAGAGAGTGAGAGAGAGGGAGAGAGAGGGGGGAGAGAGAGAGAGAGGAGAAGAGAGAGGAGAGGAAGAGAGAGAGGAGAGAGAGAGAGGAGAGAGAGAGGGAGAGGGAGAGAGAGGTGAGAGGAGAGAGAGGAGAGAGGAAGGGAGAGGGAGAGAGAGACTTATTTTTTTAAAGCTGCATACTTTAATCCATCTGCCAACAGCCCCAACACTGGCCAGCTAAGGTCATATCTACAAGGTGAACTGTGCCCAAGGTCATGAAGAAGATTATATAGGGAAGAGATTAAGGGAGGTTTTAGCTTTCTGATAATCTTTAAAATGATTGGCTATTGTCTAGGACAGGGATCTCAAACTCGTGGCCCTCCATACAACATTTTGTGGCCCACGACCGGCCTTCAAATATCGCAGTATTCCCGATTATTTGCTTACCGAGTAATCGCAATAAAAATCGCATTAGTTAGAAAAAAAATCGCATTAAACATTTGCATACCCCGAGCAGTTCCATTTTGGGTATGCAAATGTTTAATGCGATTTTTTGCAATTTTTTTCTTACTAATGCGATTTTTTAAAAAATTTTTTATTGTGGCCAAAGTGAATTACAAATCTTACACGGTGATATTTAAGATACACAGTGACAATAACCAGTGTTGTCCTCCCTTCATCCCTGTTCCCAAGCATATATCCCTTATCTCCCTCCTTTATCCCCCAGAATGCCAGTGTAACTAAAAGCATATATGTTAACACTAATGCAAACCTTTTTTTTTTGTGGTTCCAGATATTTTTACTAGTGGTTTCTTAAAGGTTTAGAGTCAAAGAAGCACTGTAAAAACAATGTTAAAGTGGCAATTATCATTTGCATGGGCCCACCAAAGTATTGGGGTCATGGAAAGGAAAACTTTGGCCTAAGTACAAGGAGACCCCTACCCCTGAAGTTTTCTGACATAAGACCATTTCACTAATGCGATTTTTTATTGCGAATATTTGGTAAGCGAATAATCGTGAATACTTTGCGCCTAGCGCAGACATCATTTCCGCTGCTCCTGCCCACTGTCCCATTCATTATCAAAGGCCTAAGGGAGAGAAGGGAGAGAAGTTTATTACAGAATTAGATTTTGTCATACCTTCATCATGACTTCATCAAAGCCTGCAGTGAAGAGAAAGATTGATGATGAGCACAGACAATTTCAGGAAAAGTGGGAGACGCTGTATTGCTTTGTTGAGCACAGGGGCATCCCCACATGTCTTATTTGCTCAGAGAAAGTTGCTGTGCACAAGGAATACAACTTGAAACGCCATTATTCAACTAAACATGCTGAGGAATGTGCAAAATATCAAGGAAATGAGAGAGCCAAGCGGGTTGCCAGTCTTAAAGCATGTCTAATGAGGCAACAAGATTTCTTCAAGAAAGCAACCAAAGAGAATGTTGCATCAGTCGAAGCTAGTTACATGGTTAGTGAGATGATTGCTAAGGCAGGAAAACCATTCACAGAAGGAGAGTTTGTTAAAAAAAAAATGCATGTTACAGGCTGCAAGTATTATCTGTCCGGAAAAGAAAGGTCAGTTTAGTGAAATCAGCCTTTCTGTCAACACTGTGGCAGAGCGCATTTCTGACATGTCAAGTGACATTTATCATCAACTGTGTGAGAAAGCCAAATGTTTTGATGCATACCCAGTTGCTCTTGATGAGGGCACAGATATAACAGACACTGCACAGCTCACAATTTATGTCCGTGGTGTTGATAGCAATTTTGAATTGACAGAGGAGCTGCTCACAATAATTCCAATGCATGGCCAGACCACCAGTAATGAGATATTTCGGCATCTGTGTGATGCCATTGAGAATGCAGGTTTGCCATGTAAGAGGTTCGTTGGAATAATAACCGATAGAGCGCCATCGATGACAGAGGGAAAATGGACTGGTGGCACTTGTTCAAAAAAAAAAAACTTGAAGAGGAGGGTGTAGAGAAGGCCATTACTCTTCACTGCATTATCCATCAGCAGGCCCTTTGCAGTAAATGCCTACCGTGTGACAATGTGATGTCTGTTGTTATGAAATGCATCAACCAAATCAGATCCAGAGGCTTAAAGCACAGGAGGTTCCGTGCTTTTTTAGAGAAAATGGAGTCAGAATATGGAGATGTGCTCTATTTCACCGAGGTACGTTGGCTCAGCAGGGAAAATGTCCTGAAAAGATTTTTTGAGTTGAGAGAAGAAGTGAAAGCTTTCATGGAGAAGGATAGGAATACTGTTTCTGAGTTGAGTGATCAGAAATGGCTCATGGACTTAGCTTTTCTTGTTGACATCACACATAAGCTGAATGTACTAAACAAGATGTTACAAGGCCTGGGGCAGTTTATCAGTGCTGCCTATGACAACATGAGAGCATTCTCCACAAAACTTGTGTTATGGAAATCCCAGCTCTCTCAAACAAACCTTTGCCATTTCCCAGCATGCAAGGAACTTGTGGATGCAGGCATACCATTCAGTGGTGAGAAATATGTTGATGCTATGTTTAAGCTGGAGAAGGATTTTGATCACAGATTTGTAGACTTCAAAAAGCATAGAGCCGCTTTCCAAATTTTTGTGGACCCCTTTTCCTTTGATGTGCAAGATGCCCCTCCTGTGCTTCAAATGGAGCTCATTGACCTGCAATGCAACTCTGATCTCAAAGCCAAGTTCAGGGAGATTAGTGGAAAAGCAGACATGCATGGGTAATTTTTGAGAGAATTGCCCTCCAGCTTCCCTGAGCTTTCCCAAATGTTCAAGCACACCATGTGCCTTTTTGGGAGCACATATTTGTGTGAAAAGTTATTCTCCACATTGAACTTCAATAAGTCAAAGTACAGGTCTAGACTTAATGATCATCTTCAAGCCATACTGAGGGTCTCAATTGCTTCCTCTCTAAAGCCAAATGTGGTTCAGATTTGTGAGAAGAAGCTCTGTCAAGTCTCTGGCAGCAAGGAATAGGCAAAAGCTGCCATGTTCAGAAGAACTGTTCATGATCTTCACTCAATGTTCTATTCATGTTCAGAATAAATAATTAAAACTCTTAATAATGACGTTTGAGGACTTTTTTTTTTTTGTGAAATCCCTTATGCGTTCCTGCCTCACCCCAACTTTGCCTCCTGTGGCCCTCAGGTAAATTGAGTTTGAGACCCCTGATGTAAATAGTCTTGTGAAAACTTAGCATGTGGTGCTGGAGAGATAGCACAGCAGCGTTTGCCTTGTAAGAAGCCAATCCAGGACCTTAAGTGGTTGGTTCGAATCCCGCTCGTGCCTGCAGGGAGCTATTTCTGAGTAGATAGCCAGGAGTAACCCCTGAACCCCTGAGCACTGCTGGATGTGGCCAAAAAACCAAAAAAAAAAAAAAAAAAAAAAAAAAAAAAAGAAGGGCCCGGAGAGATAGCACAGCGGTGTTTGCCTTGCAAGCAGCCGATCCAGGACCTAATGTGGTTGGTTCGAATCCCGGTGTCCCATATGGTCCTCCGTGCCTGCCAGGAGCTATTTCTGAGCAGACATCCAGGAGTAACCCCTGAGCACTGCCAGGTGTGGCCCAAAAACCAAAAAAAAAAAAAAAAAAAAAAAAGAAAAAAAAAAAAGAAAAGAAAACTTAGCATGTGGCTTACACTAAGTGGTCCTTACAAAATGGCATCCCTCCTTTGAAGAACAGAAGAGAAGCCTGCCATGTGGCCTTTATAAAATGGCGTCCCCCCCACCCCCTGTTCAGAACCCAGGTTCCAACATTTCCTCCTCCTCTTTTAGACCTGAGTCAAATAGTTGATTCTCTTTGAGCTTCCACGTCCTTGTCCCTACTTGTGGGCACATACTGGGACCTTAGCACAAGCATCTTAAATGGGGAGGTTTTACATGGTGATTGAACCACTGGAACAACAACTTTTAAAATGAAGAAATAATTGGCAATAAATTTGAAAGTGAGGAAGCTGGAGCAATAGTAGGGCATATAGTAGGGCATTTGCCTTGTGCACAGCCAATCTTCAGCATCCCATTTGGTCCCCATAGCACCTCCAGGGGTAATTCCTTAGTAAAAAGCATACTAGCTGTGGCAAAATATGCAAAAAAAAAAAAAAAAGGAAGTGGCGCTGGAGAGTTAGTGCAGCTGGCATGGTTCTTGCCTTGCATGCAGCTGAACCAGGTTCTGTTTCTGGCATCCCATATTTTCCATATGGGCCCTTGAACTCACAGCAGTGGAGAGCCAGGAGTAAGCCCTGAGCACGGCTAGGTCTGGCCCAACCTCTTTTCCCCCAAATAAACTGAAAGTTTATATGGATTTATTTGTTTTAAACAATGGTAGGTGATGCCAAGGACCAAATGTTTGACTTGACATGTGAAGGGATTAGAAGGACAAGTCAAGTTCTCTCCCCAGTGCAGTCTCCAAGTCCATATGGCTTGCCAGCTGATTTTCTACCCAGACTTTAGAGAACAGATGAATTTAGTCGTTATATAAAAATTTTCAGACCTCTTAAATAGACTAATTTCTCCAATTATTTTTTTATAAGTAGATTAGCACCAAAAACAAAGTATCTGTTCAATATAATTTGCCCCCCTGACCCAACTCTAGACTCTTGTCACTTATAACTATAAATGCAATTTTCTTTTTTCTTTGGATCATACACCCAGTGGTATTACACCCAGGGCTTGCCCCTGTCTCTGTGTTCAGGATCAGTCAGTCCAAGTACTTGGGGGGAATCATATGCAGTAATAGTAATTGAACCTGGGCAGGCTGTGTTCCAGGCAAGTGCCCTACCCTCTGTACTATCTCTCTGATCCCAACTTTAATACATCAGAGTATTAGCAAAATAATATGCCCTCTGGCCATTGGGCTTAATAAGAAAGAGAGAACAGTATACCAGGAAATCTATTTTATAATTACATCCTAGGAAATAAACTCTTAGGCATTAAGTCCCATGAGGGGAAAAATTTTGCATGCCTTTGCTGCTGTAACCCAAGTACCCAGAACACTTGTCACCTGATGTTTTCTTGCTATTTTTTACTGAATGGAACATGTTAATTACATAGGGAAAAAAAATCTCCCTGACGCTAACCACTAGTACATAGAACTCTTGAATTACTCAAAATATATGTGCATGGCTTATTCACCAGGTGATTTCTCCGGTACTAGTATCTTGATTGGCTGATAGTAGCATTCATGCTATTACTGGAGGGAGTTGGAGGGATCTTTCCTAGTGGGGCTCTGTAGCTCAGGGAAACTGCTGCAAGCTCACTTTTGGCACTGGGCTTGCTAATGATCCAGGCATAGAGGGGCCATGGCTTGACTATGATGCATGGTATTTGCTAAATGTCTAAGTAAATAATTTCACTATTAGAACAACTAAGATCACTTCCATTGAAACCAAGAACTAACAGAGGTAACTGCTGTTATCAACAGTGTTTTCAAGAGAATTTCTGGATGTAGAAAATGTTCATGCTGAGAAGTTAGTGCAAATAGAAAAAATGTTTCTTGGCAAATAAATAGCATCTGGAGAAATCCAGAAACTCTAATTTAAAGAAATAAAACTGACAACTAAGTGTGGACCAACCCACAATAATACAACAAAATAAATTAAACCAAAGTAACAGCTACTAATAGAAGACAAGATAGAAAAGCAGTACTTTTCAGTCTTAGACTATTCAAAAAATAGGAATGGCATTAGTGGTAATTAATTGTTTGCAAAGATCTGCTTTTCTTTGACCATTTTATACTCCAGCACGCAGTGACTTAGACCTGTCAAAAGAAGACAAGGATTGGGATGCAGGTCATAATACCTGTCCACACAGGGTCTGTCATGGTGAGGACAAATAAAAAAACGTTGGTATTTTGGGACACCTGCTACTTTGCATTATTAAATAAAAAACCCAACACTTTTTTTTCAGGTCACAAACCAGAAAACTTTTTTTGCTTTCTACTGACTCAGGATATGATTAGATTAATTTTCTCTCACTTGTTGCTATGAAAGTAGGTCTAGAATCTTGTAAAGTTCTGAAGGGTGTAGAGACATCAGGGACAGGTTTAGATTGTAGCATCTTAAGAGTCTTCCTTGCCTTCAGGAATTCCACACTGGACCCAGTGAGGAATATATTGTGATACAGGATTGTCTCAGAGAAGAAAATGTTTCCCATGATGCCAGGGAATCTGATATTTCAGTGTCTTCCCTCACATTTTCTTTCTCTCACTGAAACAAACTATTCAGGGAATGTAAGTCAATTACTACTAAACCCCTGGGCTCTCACATGGTCATCGTGGTCTGTAATGCCTTCAAAGAAACCAAGCATTTTTGGTTAGTCTAGCTGTCCTGGCAGTCCCATGCTCTATTAAGCATTTCACCTGTGTATATGAAGTCCGTATTTCACACATCAAAATAGTGAAAATGAGTCTTGATTTAGGGAGTCCTAAAAACAGAAGTCAGGATGAGGTTGGGTAATATCAATTCCCCCCCCCCCCCAAAAAAAAAGAATCCTGAACCACTGTAGGGTTATAAGTTGGTCTTGGGAGCATTCTGCATCATCTAAAGAAATATGTGTTTTTTTTTTTTTAATTTTTGGACCACAATCAGCAGCACTCAGGTGTTACTCCTGGCTCTGTGCTCAGAAATTACCTTTGCAGGCTTGGGGGACCATATGGAATGCTGGGGTTTGAAACCAGGTCAGCTACATGCAAAGGCAATTATTTTTTGTATTATTGCTCTGTACTATTGCTCTGGCCTCTGTACCTTTACTTTTTGTTTATCTGTGAGCCACATCTGCTCAGGGGTTATTTCTGGTTTTGTGTTCAGGGATCACTCAGGATAGTGCTTGAAAGACCACATAGTATGTCTGGGACAAAACTCTGGTTGGCTTCATGCACCTGCTGTGCTATTTCTCCGGCACCAAATAAGTACTTTAAAAAATAATGCATAAAAAATATGTTGCGAGAACATATGCCAATGGCTGATAGATGTCAAACATGTAATGATTGCTGGCTAAGGGGCAAGGAATTTGAGTGGGTTAGAGAGTTATAATGGAACCCAATAAAACAAGGTTTGCCCTGTACAGACCAAGGCTAGTAACATGTTGTGATCTGAATTGTATGATTAAGACCACAAACTGCTTGGTGTCCCAAAACAGAGAACCCCATAGTCTATAATTATATTTTATATGATATTTTATATGATAAAGTGTAAAAAATGTGTCTTTTAAAACGGATTTTTTTTTTACTAGCTCAAATGGGAAAATTACGTATGAACTTCTCCAGGTAGGCAACATCAGACATGGCATGAAAACTAATAAAACTTTGCCAAAAATATTTTACAAAATTGACCCAGCCAAGAGTGTGGTGGCAGTGGGACAGGCTGGTGGCTGAAGGAGTTTTATCAGCCTCTGGACAGAAAAACTCATGTTAACTTTCCAGTTGGACTGATCTGTGAACATCAGCTATTTCCCAGGGTTTGTAGGGGTCAGCCTTAGTAAGCAGCTATCTCACATGAGACTCTTGGAAAAAAAAAAACCCAATAATACTGCAAGTTTGAATCTCTCCTTTAGAACATTAGCGAGCTGCATGTAGGATTCACAGAGAAGGAAAAATCATATCGACTTTTCCTGGCTACTTTCTGAACATCCAGACACAAATAACATTGGTTGCCCATTCTAGCTAGATTTTTTGGGGTGACCCAGGCTGGACATTGGTCATCTATAGTAGTTGAGAAAGATTGGATTTTGACTGCTGGATGGGAGAATGAATGGGGCTTTCCTGGAGAATCATCTCACTGGAGAGAATAGAAAACCTTCTTCTGGAAAATTGAACCAAGCATTTTTGTTGACTCTGGAAGGCCCGAGTTCTGGAAAAATGGCCCCTTTTTGTAGTGGTTCACGGGGAAGTCATGCACTCCTTTAGGTTCCTGTTGGAAACCCCTCTGGAAAGCTGATCTCTCTGTAACTTATCTTGTTTTTTTAAATAATATTTTTAAATGTTTAAAAAATTAAATCTCTGTAACTTATCTTTTTTTTTAAACTAAACCAACTTTTTTAGTGACTTTTAAGAAATTTTTTCATTCCAGTGTCTGACTGGCTCTTCCAAACACTGTCATCATCTTAAAGATAACAAATGCTTCGGATGAGGCCCTGCTTTGAGCTGAGGGCTTCAGTTCAGTCATGGCTGTGCTAGGAGACAGTTTATTTAGGAAAGTCAACCTAATGTGACCCATGGCTGTGAATTCTCTGAGCATTCTATTTCCCATATGCTCATAATGTCACTTCCTACTTCCTTCTTCATAAAACAGTGGTGTGAAGAAGTGCTGACATGAGGACATTGCTTCCTCACTTCCTTCTTCAGAGAGGATGGTGGGGCTCACTCTGTTCTATCTCCTTTCTTCCTCCTCCCTATCAGGAAAGGACAGGCCTTGCCTGCCTCAGGAGAGGTGGAGAAGAAAGGGTTCTCTGAAAGAAAAGATTTCTACTACACAGAGGAGGCCCACGTTTGTGAATGGGGATTTTGTCAGTATTTTAAATCACTTATGGGAATATTTTGAAATTAAAAATTTAAGGATTGGAAATGGAACAGAACCATAATTGAGAGAGGGAAAAGTTGAGTGGGGAAAGGAGAGAAGAAAGAAATGAAGAGCGAGGGAGAGAATGGGGGGGGGAGAGAAAGGACAGGGAAAGAAGAGTAAAGAAAGGTTAAGGCACTGGCTCCTAAAATTGAGAAGAGTTGAAGCACCTCAAATCTACAGAGTTCACAGAAACATCTAGAATAATATATAATTAAATAACTGGGGGATCACCCCTAATCAAGTTGACACACAAATGAATTATCATAGGAACAAATACTTTACCCAGCATGGTTTTGTTTTCTTTTTTTTCTTTCTCTTTTTTCTTTCTTTTTTTTTTCTTTTTTTTTTCTTTTTCTTTCTTTCTTTCTTCTTTCTTTCTTTCTTTCTTTCTTTCTTTCTTTCTTCTTTCTTTCTTTCTTTCTTTCTTTCTTTCTTTCTTTTCTTCTTTCTTTCTTTCTTTCTTTCTTTCTTTCTTTCTTTCTTTCTTTCTTTCTTTCTTTCTTTCTTTCTTTCTTTCTTTCTCTCTCTCTCTCTCTCTCTCTCTCTCTTTCTTTCTTTCTTTCTTTCTTTCTTTCTTCTCTTTCTTTCATACCTTATCATTTCTTTCTTTCTTTTTCTTTCTTCATTTCTCCTTCCTTCTTCCTTCCTTCCTTCCTTTCTTCTTCCTTCCTTCCTTCCTTCCTTCCTTCCTTCCTTCCTTCCTTCCTTCCTTCCTTCCTTCCTCCCCCTCCCTCCCCCCCTCCCCCTCCTTCCTTTCTTCCTTCCCTCCCTCCCTCCCCCCTTCCTACCCCCCCCCCTCCTTCCTTCCTTCCTTCCTTCACTTCCTTCCTTCCTTCCTTCCTTCCTTCCTTCTTCCTTCCTTCCTTCCTCTCCTTCCTTCCTTCCTTCCTTACTTCCTTCCTTCCTTCCCTCTCCCTTTCTCCCTCCCTCCCTCCTTCCCTCCTTCCTTTCCTTCCTTCCTTCCTCTCCTTCCTTCTTCCTTCCTTCCTTCCTTCCTTCCTTCTCTTCCTTCCTTCCTTCCTTCCTTCCTTCCTTCCTTCCTTCCTTCCTTCCTCTCCTCCCTCCTCCCTCCCTCCCTCCTCCCCTCCCTCCCATCCCTCCCTCCCTCCTTCTTCCTTCCTTTCCTTCCTTCCTTCCTTCCTCTCCTTCCTTCCTTCCTTCCTTCCTTCCTTCCTTCTTTCCTTCCTTCCTTTCTTCCTTCCTTCCCCTTTCTTTCTTTCCTTTTTTTTTTTTTTTTAGTCACACCCGGCACTGCTCAGGCTCTGGTGCTCAAGCTCTTCACTCAGAAATTGCTCCCAACAGGCTCAGGGACCTATGGGATTCTGAGATTTAAACCACCATCCTTCTGCATGCAGACAAATGCTTACCTCCATGCTATCTCTCCAGCCCTTTACCAGCATGTTGGGCATATTAAGAATTTCATGATTTGGTCACAGAAAAAAGGAGGAAATTTGTGTGAGTACATAAAAAATTCAAAAGCAACAAATGACTCAATACCTAAACAAAAGCTGTATATTGAGAGAAACTGTTGGGGGTTGGAGAAAAATACAGTAACTAGGGTGTTTACTTGTCTTGCATATGGCCCACCTGAGTTTAATCCTCAGTATCACATCCTTGAGCATTACCGGGAGTGATTCCAGAGCAGAGCCAGGAGTAAACCCTGAGTACCACTGGGTATAGCTCAAAAACCAAAACCAATCAAACAAGTGAAACTGTGGTGTGAATCACATAGTCCTCTGTGAGAAACTCCTATGGTGGGTGAATGATGCCTCCCACTCCTTTCCCCAGGGCCTGCATATCCTAATCCCCAGATTAGAGACTGAGTTAAGTGAGGGAGCAAAGCAGGTGTGATGATTTCAGACCTTAGAGCTGAAAATGGCCAGCCCTATGGAGTCAGCAGGCCCAAGCAGAGAAAAAGATATGGGGTTTGTACAGTTCCAGTCAAGGCACATCAGAGCAGTTCTGAGTTGGGGCTGTTGATTAGGAGGGAGGAAGAGAGCCACCTTAAGGGGAAATTGGAGTCTGGAGTGGCCCCAAGGAAGAACACAGCTTCTGCCCAGAGCCCTGGAAAGGAATTAGCCTCGCTATGCTTTGTCTTCACCCAGAATCTGCTTTTGACTTGTGACCTCCAGAACACGAGGTGATGAATTGGTCCAGCAAAGGTTCAATTGTGAGGTAATTCTAAGGCAGCAGTTGGACGTGATTCACTAGGTTCCAATGATAAGGAAACAGACATTCTTGCCACTGTCTCTTTAAGAGTGAAGACATTAGTTACCAGATACCTGCCTCTTGTAACTGCCACTGGAGGGTAGTTGGCCCTGCGCAAATATAAAGCCAGGCTGAAGTGCTAGGGAGGCTGCATCCCTCTGCCAGTTTGCTCCTGATGGATGTTCACTGTTGAATTGCTGTAGAAACTGTCTGCCAGACTCCCTGTTCCTGTTGCCTTTTGCTGCCTTTGCTACTGTTTCCCTTTGTTTGGTCCCTTTCCCTTGCTGATTACTTGGCCCTCTCTCTCTCCTCTCTTGGCTAGGAGACTAGGTGTAAAGTTCCTGGCCTCTCTGCTTTCTCTCTCTTTCAATTAAACCCTGTTTCTAACTTCTCTTGTTGGGATTTTGGCATCCAGTAATAGAAAAACCTGAGCAGCCAACATGGTATCTTGATGGTCCAAGAAGGGACCTGAGAGTATATTTTTGGCCACACAACTAGTGTGTGGCCAGGATAGGAGGGGAGTGAGGGTGGCCTGGTGGTAGGGGGTGAAACTCTGGGGTCTGAGTTACTTCTCTACATAGTGAACCCAACATAAGACATCCCATAAAGTGCTGATTGTTTGAACCCTTCACTGTGGCTTTAAAATATTGCGGTGTAGCAAATTCTGTTTGACTTTTAAGCACAAAGTTTAACTCAGACTTTTTTTTCAAAATTAACATAAATATGAGCCAGCTACTGTTATTAAGCAAAAAATGGAGACCTAATCTAGTGGTACTCACATGAACAATAGATGCCACTGCTGTGTTTTGGAATGGAGAAAGGCTGCTCTTAGACCTTCCTCAAGTGAGATGAATAGAAGTTTGATTGAAATAAAAGAGAATAATTATGTTATATATGGCATTCCAGGCCTGTGTGTGTGTGTGTGTGTGTGTGTGATTTATTCTGTGTTAGTTCTTGTAGGAATCCTGACATTGTGTAGGTTGGTGACAGAAGCTCATGTGAGGGAGGAAACCAAGGTTTAGGGCAGTTCATCAACTAGCCAGTTAAAATATCCAAGTCTAGATGTTAACTGTTCTTAGCTTTAACTCTTATCTCCTCAAGTCTTCCAGGAACCTCTAAACAGAATATATGAATTACTTTTTGGGGCACAATTTGGTCAGTGGAAAAGTCCAAACAATTAAAAGGTGGTTTAAAGAAGGATTTTTTTGTTAGAATCTTCTGTATCATGTGACACATAACTTGGAAACGTAGCAGTTAACCTAATTAGAATTAAGTTACATATTTGCAGGTAGGTGGTGTTTAGAAAGCATGTGTAGTTTGAAATATTAGAAATTTATAATAAGAGGCCAAATGAATTGTGAGTTAAAGACCACAGAGTTTATCTTACAATGACATGAAAAGGAAACAATGCATGGAAAGACTAAAACATTGTTCACCAGAGATTTGTCATAGTCACTCAAATATAGGAAAAGAGCAGAGGGTTGGTAAGTGGCATAGTTCATGTAGGTACAAAATTCAAAAGCAACCACACCAACGTTAATATTAGGGTTTGTGGTAATGTGTGGCACGGGGGTCCATCTTTAAGACATCATTATGTTCTATTACCCCACATGTAACCATTTTTACCCTCAGCTCTTCACTCCTAATGAAGCAGGTTATTATCCTCTCTCAAGCTAATTGCCAGCCAGCTCCAAAATGATAAAATAGACTCTCCACTCGAGAAGAAACCAAAACTCTGTTCCTATCAATCTATTATCAACATACTCCTATCCTCCAACTTCCTTCACTGGGTACCTGTGCTTGCTACCATAATCAGTTTCCAAGATGCCCCCAGTTGAAGACATTTCCTGATACGGGGTACTAGGAGTTGTTTACAGACTACAGATGGCCAAGTCACAGACCAAAGTGGTGTCCTGGAAACAACACCCTCCCCACTACTATTTCTAAAACATAAAAGGGACATGTGTATCTCCTGGTTTTCTTGTCTGTTTGTTTGCCTTTTCCCCTTTGAGATCTGTTCAATAAGCAATGCTGGTAGAAGAGTATCTCTGTATAGAATTCACGTTAAAACCGAGTTAGGGGGATTGTTGGACTTGATACCTCGGCCCCCAGATGCACCAAAAATACCTTGTGGCATTGTTTCTCTTTTGCATAGGCCCATTAAAATGGGAAAATAATGCATATGCAAACAAATTCTTATCTAATAGAGATGGGAACACAAATTTTGTAATGAAGTTAGTTAGTTATATCCTGAACATTGGCATAATGATTTGGCTTAGGCCTCAGAAGAATGGGCATTGCCCATCCTCTGAACAATGGATACCATCTATGGAAACAACCACAATTGTCTATAACATTACCAGGCTGCAAATCTCTACCAGGGAAGACCCTACCACTCTCTGCATTGGCTTAATCCAAAGAGTGCTCTCAACACCCAGACGACTTAGCAACAACCTGCTTGCAGGGCAGATCTCTACGCACCTACCGGTGAGGTGAAACTAGGGGCTGCTCCACATCAGCCTGACTTCGATGAAGGAAATGCACAGAATCCAGAATCTTTAAATACAGGAACCTGACACCGACAATAGCTAAAGTGTGAAAAAGTTTCACTGGACCATTGAGAATGACTCAGGGGTTAGACAGACTGGTATGCCTGGAGCCCAGAGTCAGTCAATAAACTTCTGGGGTGAAGCCTTCTTGTAATCAGGCCAAGGACTTTTTTTTTCTGTTTTTTTTTTTTCCCCCATATTTTGCTGGGTGACAACGGTGATTGTCACCATCACATCTTTACTACTGTATTTTTTTTTTAACACTTACCTTTTAAGAAAGAAAAAAAATAGCTTATAGAACTTTAAAAAAATGACTGTAGTAGAATGCCTGTCTTGAATACAGACAGGCATGGGATGGGAAGGAGGGGGGGTATTGGGGGTGGGAAAGTTGCACTGGTGAAGGGGGGTTGTTCTATTTGTGACTGTAACCCAACTATAATCATGTTTGTAATCATGGTGCTTAAATAAAAAAATTAAACTGTAAAAAAAAGGACATAATTCTGTGACAATTGCTTAGAAATAAATATATTTACTAAAAATATTTTCTACATACACACGTATAATGAAACTTTCTTTTACTGTCTCCTGCTTTGACTGGACAAGATATCAATTTTAATTCAGCATTTATTAAAGCACACTTAATATCTGTTTAAGGAAACAAGGTAGTTTCATAGTGTTTGCAAGAGAGAGCTTTTGCTGAGAAATTGTTCTAAGGTGAGATCTGATTATCTTGAAATAGGACACCAAATACTTGAGGTTATTAATAACTTTTGGGGGTAAAATATACTTATGTGAATGCCATTTCCTGTATTATAGTCCTCGGAATCAAATTATAGATACAGTGAACGGGAATAGATCTAAAATACCTTTCCATTAAGCCTACTATTTCATTTCAATAATCCCACATCATTTGTCATTTGAAATTAATGTAATTTTTTTACATCATAGAACCATAAGTATTAACATCTACCCCATTTTATTTATATTTAGTTTCTGTGTCAGATTAAATTGGCATTGGAATAAAATTAATTTGTATGCACACAGTGAATATGAGAACTTTTCCTTTAAAGCTGTACAATATTATTCACCAGAAAATATTGCCTTTAAAATATTTTATTATTCAGACAAGAAATATGTAAATACTATTTATTAAATAATTTAGGTCTCTAAAACAGAATTTACATCTTTAATCGTAAAAGTCATTTAAACCCCAGTGGTATAAAACATTCTACAGTGAAACATACTTTTGGTCTTTTAGTAAGCATTCTGCATTCCATGTTATTACATAGAAGGAGCACTTGTGTCTGTATGGGAGAGCTAAGCAATGTGCACATTTTTGGAAATTTCACCTAGCTCGAAAAAATCTGAGTGCAATAATCATGTGAAACCAAAAGATCAAATGGTTGATCTCTGTAGCATTTTAGCTGGGACTTTTACCCCCCAAATTTTTACCCAAATTTAACTGTGAAGAGGGCCATGTTATGGTCTTCTTTTGTTTGAAGAGAAGCTCCCTAAAGCAACTCAATCCTGCTGTGAATTGTTCATTTTTCATTGATGCTGCCTTGGGACTTTCTTGTACAAAGGCACGAATGGAAAATGATGGGCACAGGGATTCTGTTGTGATTTATACCTGATTCTTCCTTTAATCTGCTTTGCAACTTTCCGCTGCTCTGCACATTGTGGTATTGTCTTCTCTCATATATCTCTAATCTGGGGATCAAAATTGAGAAAGAAATGAGGTAAAAAGAAACTGTTGTTCAAAGTAGCCTTTCCACTGCCATGGAGTTTAGGAATGATTACTCTCTACAATTGGCATTTGAGAGAAAAATTTTGGCCATTATAGTTTTTCTTGTTATTTTTTATTAAGCGAAAGAAAAAGGATGGTAGCAATTCAGCTGTGGGGGTGTTAGAACAGCAAATTGAAGGCCCCCAAGGACCTTGCTACCCATTTTGGAAGTTCAATTCCCATCCCTGAGATGAGAGTGGCCCCTTCTAAAATGAGGGTCCAAAATTGCATTTGTGATTTAGACAATTTGTCTGGTTGCTGTCAGGGAGCCAAGTGGCTATTATGGAGCAGAATTGCTGATTTTTCTCTCCGCACTACTTTTTTTTCTTTTTGTTTTTGGTCATCTCTGAACAGTAATGTCTGATAGCAAGTTAAAAAAAACAACAACAACCCACCACAAACCAAATAAAACTACAGTTCTGTACGAGACAAAAGAAGCAAAGAGAGAAGAGATAAAAGAGACAATTCTGAAGACTCTTGTGATAATGATTTAGTCTCCAGGGCATAGATACTGCTGGGTTGACACTGAAGTGGGAATCCATGGCAGAAATGTGTGGTCCAGAGCTGATGGAAGGTGTGGGTGGATTCTATTCTAAGCTCCAAGATGGAGATTTTCTTGTTTTAGAAACTTCTCCGTGTTGAGCTCACACTTGCCCTGTGCTGCCTGCCCCTCAGGAGTGGGAAGAGCCTCTCCAGATCCCAGCAGCTCAACCTGAACCCACAACTACTGTGCTGCACATTTTTTGTCAACAGAGACCTGTTTTCTCACTTCTCTCTCCTCCCCTCCTCACTCCATGGACAGATGGCTGCCACTTCTTTTTCCATTTTGCTCTTTGAAACATCTTTTCTGGCCTGTCTGCTCTTAAGTTGGGTTGAGAGGAATATCTAGACATTGATAACAAATGGAGGAGTCCCACTAACACTCCTGGCCCCAACCATCAGCCCTGAGGACTCCTCCTCCCTGCCTTTAGCTTTGCATCTTCTGGCCATGCTGGCCTGGTTTCTTCAGGATGTGAAGGATTTATCTAGACTGTGGTCTCTGCATGCATGGACCAGGGTGAGCCCCTTGTGCCTCTTCCCTCCCCATGTGAGATCCTTTGAGTGAGTCCATCTTTGTCTCTGGCCTCACATTGTGACTGCTTTTGGACATACTTACTAACCTCAGTCTCTGTGTTAGTGTTCATGGCATTTTCTTTTTTTTTAAATTATTTTTATTTAATTAAAAAAATTTAAACACAAAGACGCAGAATGGTCTCACTCATCTATGGGTTTTAAGAAAAATGAAAGACATTGTTGCAATAATAACTTTCAGACACAAAAGAGAAAAGAGCTGGAAGTTACAGCTCACCTCATGAAGCTCACCACAAACAGGGATGAGTTTAGTTAGAGAAATAACTATGTTTTGAACTATCCTAATAATGAGAATGTATGAGGGAAATAGAAAGCCTGTCTAGAGTACAGGTGGGGGTTGGGTGGGAAGGAGGGAGATTTGGGACATTGGTGATGGGAATGTTGCACTGGTGATGGGTGGTGTTCTTTACCTGGACTGAAATCCAAAAAACAATCATGTATGTAAATAAAGTTGTTTAAATAAAAAAAAAAGAAAAAAATTTAAAACACTATGGTTACATTGGTTTTTCATAATACAGTTTTTTTCCATATATAAAGTGATTTCATAATTGAGTTATAGTCATAATGTGCAGCAATCTTTACTAGTTCACTGCACTTTCTTTTATTTTTGTTTTGGGGCCACACTCGCTGTTGCTCAGCGGTTACTTCTGGCTCTTGTACTCATAAATCAAGTCCTGGCAGGTGTGGGGGACCATATGGGATGCCAGGAATTGAACCTAAGTAGCCTGGGTTGGCTGCATGCAAGGCTTAACACCCTACCTATTGTGCTACTGCTCTGGCCTCCTCACTGCATTTAGTTAACACCCCCCTTCTTCACATATTGGTGCCCTAGCACTATAATCCATGTTCATTATACCAGCTGCAAGTCTGAACACTGTTGTTATGAGTCACTATCAGCACATTCAGTGATTATTTCAGCCACATCCAGGCACCCCTCTAATGGTCCACTAAATATTACGAAGCCTGGTCACTCTTTGCCGTGGTGCCCAGACCCCAAGAGAAGCAACAGTCAGTATGTTCAGTAATGATCTAACATGCGGACACCTAGAAGGATCCCCCTGGGAGGATGTTCATTGTTGGCAGATGCCAATGTTTTAAGTTGACAAGGATCATTTGGTCTGAGTCAGCTGAGCCAGTGGAGAGTTGCCCAGTATGTTCTGGGACCTGGCATCTGGGCCATGCTCTATTGCACTCCACAGACTCCTTGTGCATGTGGGGGAGGTAATGATACCTCAACAGGATTGTTGCTGGGTGTTTAGTATGCCCATAACACATGTGAGAATATTCAAATGAGTGATCACACCATCTAAGAGATTCAGTGTTGGGCTGGAGCACTTACAAGACTCTCAATGGATCTGCACATCCATCCTTCCAGCAACCACCCTCATTCAGCATAGGAGGGACTTCAGCAGGAGGAGAAAGCCAAGGTTCGTAACAGAATCAGCAAGAACTTGGGGCTTTCAGTTGCAAAATATCTGCCTGCAAGCACAAAAATTCATTGGTTTCCAGATGGCACGATGGAAAATAACTTCTGAATGAATAAGGGAGCTATGAACAATGCAGTATTGGTATTTAATATGAAAGTTGATGAAGGGATCTGAAAAGAACATAATGAAAGTAAGCGATGAGCAGTAAGAAGCCAGATTGTGGTAGCCCAACAGACTCTTAAAAAAATAGGTTTGATTGTCTTTGGTGTACAAATATAGTTTCTTGAGGCCCGGTCCAAACCCTGCATGTTGTTTTTCCATGTTATTTCACGCTGGATCAGCTTCCTACCTCTAGTTTTGGTCGAATCACTGTCTTGGCATGGAGGCTTCTTTGGACTGTGGTGGATTGTGTTTTTCTGGAGCTTGAAATTCTCCCATTTGTAGTTGATGATTGGTTTTGGGACTGTCTCCAAACAGGTGGGAACATTTACCCTGTTTTGGTTTCCATTGATTTCTGCTCCAATCTCTCCTGACCCTTTACAGCTATACTCTCATGTCTACCTCATACACATCCTAAGACATTACCTATAAACCCATCCTTCATAGACCTACCAGTCTTGATTCTTGAGAATAATTTTTTCTGTGTTTAAGGATTACTTCTAGAGGTGCTAGGGTAGTGCCAGAGTTAGAGCCAGGGAGGATCATCAGGGTAATCAGTGCCTTAATGATCCATCTGGCCCCTGATCATGATTTTTCTGCCCCCACCAGCTCCATTTGTAAATTCAGTTAGATGCCAGCCTGCTTTACCTCCTTCTTTGGGATAACTGTCTATCTTTTTCTAGGCTTGTTTATATGGAAACACCAGATCTCAGAGGCTTTTGGATTGATTCAGAGTTTTAAATCTAATTTGTTTTTCTTCAGCCCCAACTACTCACCCTATACCAAAGGCTATATATGGGTACAGAAGATACAGCTTTTAGAATCTCAGCCCATACCCACCTTGAGGCCTGACTGGGCTGAAACCCCTTTCAGGCATCACTGTCTGCTCATGAGTTTCCTTTGCCATCACTTGTCTATTCATTCTCATGGACAATATCTTCCCCGTATCTTTGAAGTACCATCAGCATCTGAACTCTTGGCTGTGCTTCGCTTAGTTTGGGGCTTTCCATGTGCTCCTTAGGAAGAGGAGAATGACTCACAATCATTATCTATTGTGTGCTTGGAAACCTAGAGTGTGGGTATCAAGTGCTTTCTCAAGTGTGAGTAGAACATATTCTCCCAGGAGAGAAACCATGTGGCTGTGAAGGTGCTGGAGAAGCCATACAGAGCCATGAGATGGGCTTTATTCTGGGACCAGAGAGAGCTTCTGCACATGGTCTGAACAGAATGGACTTTGCAAATTAAGGACACTTAGCTAGAGCCAAAGCCCTAGCACAGCAGGTAGAGCACTTGCTTTGCACATGGCTGATCCAGATTTGATCCCTGGCACTGCCAGGAGTAATTTCTGAACACAGAGTCAGGAGGAATAACACATGAGCACCACTGCATATGGCCCCAAAACCCAAACCAAACACAACCAACCAACCAACCAACCAACCAACCCAAACCAACCAACCAACCAACCAAAAAAGACATTGACCTGGTAGTATCCATAAAGGAGGAAATGAACAAGCAACTGAGAGAGAAATGATGTGAAAACAAGTGATGGATGGATGAATGGCATTAGAATGCTCTTGGGGAATGTCCTGGAAAGTCAGAGATTGAGATTGAGTTTAAACAGTAAGGATGGAAAGAAGCTAGACCAGGAAAATAGCCAAAGCCACATTTCTACACAATGGGATTGTTTTTCTGCACAGGAGAAAAGAGGAGCAGGAAATCAGCTCTCAGTCAGGCCTGAACCCTGATGGGCAGGATGCCACCACATTGGCTGTTAATACTTACAATCCTAGCACAGCAGCTGTGTGGCCGTGTAAGTGTTGTGAAGTGAGCAGGTGCATATCAACACATCCCAGTGCAGTCTGACAATTCTGTTCAATGGCTTAACTTCAGGGAATCAACTTACTCTGGGCAGTCTCCTAATGCTGAGAGTTTTTGTACTTGGAAGGCAGGAAGCCTGTTCCAAACTCTTTAGCCTCACTCCTGTTAAACCTGAATCCCTTGGGTCTCCCAGTTTGATATGTAATAGTAAGAGAGTAGGTGGCTAAGAGGAGCAGGCTTTCCTTTCTAGCTAGAGGAAAGTGAAATGATACGAAACCGTAGAATTGGACCCCCCACTGCTGTATGTTAGCAGCTTATAAATTTTGTGCTGACCACGCTCAGCAAGCCTGGATGGAAATTTTTTATCCAAATCTGATTATAAAGCTACCATTTCTGCTGCAGGATCGGGCTAGCAAGAGGAACAAGGAGAAAAAAAACCAATATAGTTGATCCATTTTCCTTTTCCTTTGAAGGGGCAGAGGAGCAGCCCTCACTGCATGCTGTCACTGTGAGACCACAGCTGCTTTGTCCCCACATGGAGGCTGCCTGCTAAAGCTGGGAAAGGAAGTGCAGCCTAGCGGGGCCTGCAGAGGCTTCACTCCCAGCACCTGCTCCAACAAAGCCTCTCCTGTACCTCTTCCCTTTGTTCTTTCCTTCCACTGCTTTGATTTCCTCTCTGCTTGAAGCCCATCAAGGGTCAGCAAATCCTCTAAAAGGGAAAAGGGAGATCAGGGGAACAATCTGTTTTCAGAGACCAGGGTCCCGTGGTGCTTGGAGCTCTGGGGATTCAAGCCCAGCTCTAGGCAGCCCTGGATGGAGGGAGCTTTGCAGCCCCACAGGAGAAAACCCAGATCCAGCAAGAGGCCAGCAGCCAGCCATTCCTGCACCCCAGCTTCAAAGAAAGCCGCAGGGCAGCAGGACATAGTCTTCTCTCCCACTATCTAATCTGCTAATTGGCTGACCCAAGACGTTTGCACTTCCGAGCCTCAAGTTCTCCTTTTGAGTCAAAGAGGGAACAGATATGGGCACCCTGCCAGCTCCAGTCCCCGAGATAACATTGAAACTAGGACACAGAGATTGGGGGATGCAAGTTAGGATATGCCAGGAATCTGCGGGTCTCTGAGCTCCCTGGAGGTTCAGGCAAGGTCCAGGGACCTTTTCTTAAAGTCCCTTTGAAAAGGAACCTCAAACTCAAGCTAAATCATAGAACACAAGGAGTTGTTCCCATGGCAGTGGGACCACCTGTCCTCTTTCTCCCCATCTCCCTTACTTCATTTCTCCGCTATGTCTGAGCCCCTTGAGTCACCTATAGACACAATCATGACATTGTCCTTTAACTGACTCCTGTATCTCTTTTAGAACAATAATATTCTCTTTAGTAATCATGGGTATAGAGAATTAAATTTGGGAAATTCAATGTTGCTTCTCTAGTATTACTCAGTTTCTCTTCAATCTGTGCTTCGTAGATGCTGTGTGGTTGAGCCCATGTTGGCTGTTGCAAAGCAAGTAAGTGCCTTACCCACTGTACCATCTCTCAGTATTTAAGATATGCTAAAATAAAGAGACAATTTGGAAAAGTAATAAAATTGCAGAAAAGTTGAAAGTACATTAGAGTTTTCTCCCTGAACCACTTGAAAGTAAGCTGGTGAGTAGCTATTCTCTGTCTTCATATTCATATCCTGCTTATGAAATTTCTAGGTCTGGCTCATACCTGATGTTTAGTCAACCCATCACTAGTCTTTGGGTCAGATTCTCAGATATGCCTTTGTTGTGTTCAAACTTGTAGGCCACTTATTTTGCAGCTGTCTTGAAGTGGGGGGTTTCTGGACATTACTTCTAATCTGGTCTGCTTATCTGGAGGGGAAGTGACCAGACTAAGTTAGGGGCCACAGAGAAGAAGGCACAGGAATTATGATCTTGATTGATCTTAGGGTGATAATTTCATGCAGATGGTTTGGTGATAGGACAACTTACTCCTCCCTCTTGGTCATTAATGAGTGGTTTAAAATATTTTTCTTTTTCTTTTTTTAATATTTTTATTTTTTTGGTTACACAGAGCAGCCTTAAGGATTACTCCTGTCTTTGTACTCAGGAAACACTCCTGGAGGGCTTGGAGGCCCATATGGAATGCCAGGGATTGAACTTGGGTTGGCCACATGCAAGGCCAAGTGCCCTTACCCACTGTGCTAATGTTCTGCACCCCCCCCCCATCTTAAGATTTAATCTTTTGCAGATGCTTGAGATTTGTAGAATTTACTTTAGGTGGATGTGAAGAGGTGGAAAACAGAAAAAGATGGGGAGCAGCAAAGACCTGCCATGGGCACTTTGACCTCTAATTTCTATCCATTATCCATTCAATATTTGGTTGTCAAAACAGACCAATTTTATTCTTTTAAACTATGCCCTTAAAAATGTGACACTTACCTTCCCCACTCAGCCTCGCCCCGGGCCCTGTCCCTGGTGGGTCCCTTCTCCTTTGCCTTCCCTTCCCTTCCTTCCCTTCCCTTTCCCTTCCCTTCCCCTTCCCTTCATCCCTTCCCTTTCCCTTCCCTTCTTCCCTTACCTTCCTTTCCCTTCCCTTCCTTCCCTCCCCTCTTCCCTTCCCTTCCCTTCCCTTCCCTTTCCCTTCCCTTCCCTTCCCTTCCCTTCCCTTCCCTTCCCTTCCCTTCCCTTCCCTTCCCTTCCCTCCCCTCCCCTCCCCTTTCCATTCCCTTCCCTCCCCTTTCCATTCCCTTTCCATTCTCTTCCCTCCCCTTTCCATTCCCTTCCCTCCCCTTTCCATTCCCTTCCCTTCCCTTCCCTTTCCATTCCCTTCCCTCCCCTTTCCATTCCCTTCCCTCCCCTCCCCTCTTCTCCTTGCACCCCCTCCTCAAGTCACCAGTAAATTAAAAAAAAAAAGGAAAAAAAATGTGACACTTAGGGGCCGGAGAGATAGTATGGAGGTAGGGCGTTTGCCTTGCATGCAGAAGGACAGTGGTTTGAATCCTGGCATCCCATATGGTCCTCTGAGCCTGCCAGGAGCAATTTCTGAGCATAGAGCCAGGAGTAACCCCTGAGCGCTGCCGGGTGTGACCCCCCCCCCAAGTGACACTTAGAACCCAAGGGAAACAAACCCCTCTGGAACTTGGTGGTACTGGCGCATTCCTATACTGGAGCAGAATCCTACCTGCAGATGTTTCTACAGAATCAGAAATTTTTTACAGAAAAATTTGAATGGGAAAGCTGTCTTGCAAAATGTGCTTTGGGTGTTCATTCATTTATTTTTTTTTAAAGATTTTATTGTGGAAAAAGTGAATTACAAATCTTTCATAGTAATATTTAAGGCACATAGTGACAATGAATGAAGGGCATTTTCACCACCAGTGTTGTCCTCCCCTCCATCCCTGTTCCCCAGCATGCATCCCACATCTCCCTCCTTTAAACCCCCCCCGTAATGCTAGTGTAATTATTCCCCACTTGTACAGCTTGTGTAGATTGGGTATCAATTCTGTTGTCGTTGACTTTGGATTTGGTACTCAAGTTTGATCATTTTTTGTTTCCACCAAATGAACATATGACTTGGAACATATGGTCTTGGAACCATCTGGGGGGGGAAAGGTAAACAAAAAAGAGAAAAACTAGGAGTCCATTAGGTAATATAAATATCCCATTTAGAAGAAGGAAGGGGAAAAAAAGAAAAAGGCAACAAACAAAAACAAAAAAACAATAAGGGAGTAACACAAAAGTACAAAAAGAATAAAAAGAGATTAAACCAAAAACCAAAACCATCAGCTATGGAAAAAAAACACAAACCCAGCAACTTCTTAAAAAAGGGTTTTCTCCTCCTCCCTCCTCCTCCTCTTCCTCTCTCCTCCCTCCTCCCTCCTCCCACCCTCCTTTCTCCTTCTCTTTTTTTTTTGCAGAAGGCATGGTAAATGTTGGGGAAATTAGAACAGGGATTCCCTTGGCCTAAGAGATACAGGGTTTCTCTGCCCTTGAAGCATACTGCAGGAGATCAACTACAGGCTCCATACTCACTCATTTAACAACCCCAAGGTCTTTTTATCATGCTGGAAACTTTCCACTAAGATGTGGGTGATGACATCTGGACTCTGTAGCTGGAGCTACAGAGCTCTTGTTATTTGTGTAGGTTATAGGGTGAAGGCTAGGAGAGAGTTTTTCTTTATGGTTCTAGGAGTTTCTGGATCCTAGGACAGAGCCTAAGGTATAGTCTTTCAGCATGGTTTCAGAATTTCTGCTCAGTCTCAGTTGTCAAAGTCAGACCTCTGGAATTAGAGATCTTGGTTTTTGTACAAATTATAGGCAGAGGCCTAAGTTAGGAACTTCTCATTGGTCCCTCAATAGGTTCTGTCCAGACCATATTTGTTAAAGTCAGTCCTTCTGTAAATAGTAATTTTGGGTTTTTGCATAGGGCAAAGAATGACATGCCTCCAATATGTATTGGGTGTTCATTTTCTTTTATTTCTTTCCAATTTATTTTCTTTTACAGACAAGGTAGAAGTATTAAGTTCTGTGCCTCACTATACTAAGCTAGAGTTGGGATCTATACCCCAAGATTTAGATCCTCACACTTGATCCTCTGCAGAATGTTGTGCATTAATAGCCTGTGAGGAATGATGCTACTGAAAATTAGGTTCGGAAAAGCATTGCATAGAAACCCATCATCCTGGATGTGGCCTTCACATCATGCCTTTCCTAGATTTGTTTCCAAATGTTTTTAGAATCAACTTTTTCTCTGGAAAAAATATATTTTTTTTTTTACTATTCTTGAGACCATTTAATTAGAAGTTTAAAACTCACAAGGGAACGCATTTTCCTTCATAGTTTAAAAAAAGTTCTGCTTAGCAAAGGCTAGACTATGCATTTCTTATATGGAAAATATTCTCTTTATGAGTGCTCTGACTGTGGCAAAAACAAACCTAGGTAGCAAAGTAGGTAGCAAAAACCTTAGGTAGCAAAACACAGATTTTTCTCAAGAGAAAATTCTTGAAATTTCAACAATTAAGGAACGGGTAATTTTTGCAATGTAAACATTCTTCTTGAGCTGTTTTTCTAGACCCAGATTTCATTTCCTTTCTATTTTTTAATGCATTGTTAAATGGAAAGATAATAAAATTATGTCACTGAGCTTGCTTTGGGGGGTTCTCAGATAATTATTTAAACAGCATTTCAACAAAATAATATGGTTAGACGCACACGGTGATAATTGGGTCCTGTAAAGATTGAAATGTCTAGTCGTCATTCAGATTAATGGGATTATTGCTTCTTGTTCAGATAAACAAAATGAATAAACTCCTGAACCAGCAGTTTCTTAAGGATCTTTTTTTTCTTTTAAAACATCTCAAGGAGAGTGGCTCACTGGTTTCATAGATTTGTGTTATTGGGTCTTTTATTACAATATGCATGATTTTACTTCACCCACCCCCTTCCAAAATGGGGACATGTTTGTGGCACTTAAACCATGTCTGAAAATGTCTCCTGCATTTGGGCACAAGCTATTTATTGCTTTAGATTCTTTAGTTTTCTTTTCTTTTCTTTTTTTATTCTTTAATTTTCTGTATCAAATACTGGCGTGAACCTTGCAGACCATCTGATAAGCTCCCATCTCTGCTCTCCTATCTTACATTCTTAGGTCAAGTCCATGTCACTCACTAAGTGGGAACTGCACTAAAATTGGGTCTTTGTTGAGTCATAGGGAATTTATAGGAAAGAAAAATGACTGTGATTTCAGTAGGGCAGAGGTGGAAGCAGGACCTGTAGTCCTGAATAGAAGTTTCCAGAATGAGGAGTACCCAATGCAGGGGAATTTTTGCAAGGCCAGAGGGGTACATGCATGAGTTGGGGAGCAGGTGCTTCACTGATTGAGAGAGATAATGAGTCTGTGAAGCAGTTGCAATAGAAGAGCAGGAGTTCTGCAGGTACCCTGGGTCTGAAGTGTCACCCCCATTCCCAACTGTCCCTAAGACTCCTTCCAAACCTCTTTATGTCCACACGCCTGTTTTGTGAGCTTTTCCTGTGTGTCAATGGTGCTCTTGCTTTGTGACAGAAAAGCCACATTGTGAGCATTTTCTAGCCCTTGATCTGTCCTGGGCCAGCTGGGGTGGGGCAGAGCTCATTACGCTTCTGTTTGGAAGTGTACACATGATCGAGCAGCTCAGAATATGCCCAGGGACTTTTAGGACAGAGATGTTGGGGAGTGAGAAAGGGGGGGTGACTGGAGGCTCTGTCTTGTGCTCCCAGGATATCTACCTGGCTGGGAATGGCACTAATGAAGGGCCCCTCCAAACCCTCTATTTCCCTGGCTGTCATTCCAGAGAAGGGCTGAAGAGTGTCATGAAGCAATCAATCAAGATGCTCAGGTCTGGAAAGGTTCCAGCCAGCTTCAAGGCTCACTATCTTGTGCTCCTTGGGCACTGCATGTCATGTCAGTAGGCAGCAGTTTTCAGAAGTGATGGGTCTGTTCTCTGCATTGGCCAAAGGCTGGCAAGCATCAGAAGGAGAGTGAGAATAGGTGGGTTCTTCTCTGGGGAAGTCTGTCCCAGTTCAGACTCCAGTCAGGCGTAATGCGGTGGGTGGTCCATCAGGATTTGAGCGGTTCTCTTGTCTTCACCATTGATACTGGGTACTGGTTCTGCCAACCCAGAGACCCTTACCCAGCCCAACTGGATGAGGCCATTGAGACAGATATGAAGCACCAAGTAGCTACTTGAATCCACAATGAAAAGGTCTATTGGTTTATGTTGAAATTTTCTCAAACATAGGTCCAACCTAAATTCTTTTCCTTATTATAATTATTTGTGGAAGGGTCATACCTGGTGGTACTCAGGGCTTAATTCTGGCTCTGTTCAGGGATCACTCTTGGTAGAGCTTGGGGCATCTTATAGAGTGCCTGGAATTGAACCTGGGATGACTGCATGCCAGGAAGGTGCCCTACTCACTGTGCTATTGCTCCAGTATTTTAACAATTATTATTATTTTCTAAAATTTGGGCTAGACCTGGTGTGAATGCTTGGGGCTGCTTCTGAGGATTGTGTCTGGGGTTCTAGGAAGTATTTGGGGGTGGTCTACGGGGTGGTGAGGACTGAAACTAGGCTGCCTATATGCACAGCATGTGTCCAAACCCGTATATTTGTAATGCTCTTAAGTTTTCTTTTCCTAAGGGTTGGCAAACATGACAGCACACTTAAAGAAACCTCTTTCTTTCTCTATCACCTCTGATTCATGAAAAGTCCAAACTCTGTGCAGAACATGCTAGATGCAGGGGGACTGGCCAGATATGTCAATAATCCCACTTAGCTATTGCTCCTCTATTGAGAATCTGATGTTTCTGCTTAGAGTCACATTTTGGGGGCACTTTGTGAAATAAAGATACTTGGGAGGATTACAAAAAGTGCCAAGCAGTTAACAAAAGAAACCCCACATTTAATTAAACTGGAATTTCATCTGGATATAATGAAGGGCTATGAGAAATACAACCTGGGGAGATTTTTATTCCAACACAGAAATAAAGTTTCTTTGCAGTCAGAGGTGCCAGCTCTTTTCTCACCTACTGGATCCCTTTGATCTGTGAGACCCACATCCCTCTGCCCTATTGTTCCTCCAAGAGCAATGGACAAAAAGAAGGTTTTCATAACTAAATGGGGCCTTTTGTTCCCCCTTGTTATACATTCTGTGGCATTGAAGCAGACTCACCTTTTCTCTTTCAGTGCCTTCAAACCTGTGGCTGTCCTGGTGTGTCACCTGTTAATCACACCCATTCTTTAGACTCCCCCTGGGCCATCTGAGCAGTCCCCCAGGTGGCTGGAAATGTTATTTGAAAGACACCAATACAGATGCACTGGAAGCAATTAATTGGCTTTCCTAAGTGGAACCAATAGACCGTTCAGATTAATCCATTCAGTTCCTCTAGCTCCACCTCTCTTTATTCTCTCTAGCCTGACCTGATGATGCAGGAGAGGAAAAATCCATCTCTGAGGTCCTGTTTTGTCTTAAGTGTCAGAGGAAGAGTAGGGTTCAGGCCTTGGTTTCCGGCTCTAAGGCCCTCATGTGCAAACCCTTTTCTCCCCTCACCAGGAAACTATCCCAGCAGGATGCTGAATCAAGAAGGATCCCTCACAGTCAAAACAAAATCCCCCATCCCTAGAAAGAGGTGGGTTCTTGTGTGTGTGTGTGTGAGAGAGAGAGAGACAGAGAGACACACAGAGAGAGACCTGAACAATAGCACAGCAGGGAGGGTGTTTGCCTTGCAGGCAGCTGACTTGGACTGACCCACCTGGGTTCAATCTCCAGCATCCCATATAGTCCCTGAGCCTGCTAGGAGTGATTTCTGAGTGCAGAATCAAGAGTAACCTCTTGAGCATGGCCAAGGTGGCACCTAAGCCCCCCCATAAGAAAAAAAGAACCTGGTTATATAAATAACACCGGAAAAGTAAAAAAAAAAAGGGGGGGGGTGGTGGAAGCCTAAAGCATCAGGATTTTTGTTTGCAGGAAATCAGATACCGCCAACCAGCATTTGCACAGCCTTTTAGCTCATTCAGGGTCTGTTCAGTTAGTAATGGCAACAGTGGCGATAACTCAGGACGGAGCCACAGTGCTCAGTTTGGAAAGAACAGTGAACTGTAAGGGTGTTGGTTGCCTGCATGAGCTGATGGCAACTTGTGGTGTCAGGGTAGTGCAGCTCTCTAGGACTCAGGGAGTGGAGAACCAGCCTTGGGAGACCCTGAGGCCAGCACCTTGCTGGAGAAGGAGAGGAAGAAGAATGTCATTTGCTGCAATATTTACACCAACCTGAGAATATTTCAGATGGATTTGCAGGTTTTAGCATTGCTTGGTGGGCTGAAGGCCAGCAGTGACTCATTTGCTCATATGCTGAGCAGAAAGGAAGGAGCATCCATTTAGGGTCTGAGGCAATGAAACCCTAACTGCACAGCCTGCCCTGGAAAGGTCTCTAGAAATAACAGTAGTAAATCTTCACTATTGCCTGTGCTCAGCTCTTACTCCCCAGAGGACAGTTCTAGTTACTTCCATCTGCTGGAACAGGTGTATCAAGAACTAGATGCTACCTGTTTAGGACTTTGAAGAATCTCCTTCTCCCTTGCTGCTTCTGCTACATTTTCCTTGCTTGTATGCTTGGTTGTAGTGCTCACTTGGGGTCGCTGTGGCACACATGGCTGCTCCTGAGACTTGCACTGCAGCCCCCAGGATTTGTGTTTGTGGGGAAGGTGTGGGGCTCACACACATACAAAGCTGAGATGTTGAGTTGAGACTGAAGATGGCACTGATGTGGTGTCAGGGTCTTGGACCATGACTTTGCTAGGGTCAAACTTGGCACATGTGGGAAGCATAGGGGATTGAATTCATGGTGTCACACTTGCAAAGCAGGAGCTTTTAGCCTGTGACTTACACCCAGGGCAGTAAGAGGTTCCTGACTTATCTCAAGGCTCACCATGACTATCTGAGGTCAAGCTACTACTTCTGTGTTTTCTTTGCATGAGAAGTGGGCACAAGTCACTTGTCACCAGATGTAATGTTGGCCAAAGGTTACCCAGGAGTCAAGATTTCATTTGATTGGATTCTAGAGCTTGAACTATTAGGTCATAATATTCTTATTCTGGAATAAGAAAAATAAATATCAACAGTCACAGCATTCTAAGCTAACACTGAGATGAAAGGGAACACTGGGCTCAAGATAGGAATCAGTTCAGAGTTGAAACCCCTGTTCTTGGTGACTTGTCATCATATTCTATTTGTTGTTCTCATGTATGCAACTAGTGGAGGTTCAGCGTTCCCCTGTAAGATAATTTTGCTCCCCACATCATTCAGAGACCCACATCAGCAAGTGGATGACAGGCAGCATAAGAAGGTCACAAAGAGTGGTGAGTGCAGTTAGAGAAATAATTACACTGAGAACTATCATAACAATGTGAATGAATGAGGGAAGTAGAAAGCCTGTCTAAAGCACAGGCGGGGTGGAGTGGGGAGGAGGAAGATTCGGGACATTGGTGGTGGGAATGTTGCACCGGTGAAGGGGGGGTGTGCTTTACATGAGTGAAACCCAACTACTCTGTGGCTGGAGCGGTGGTGCAGTGGTAGGGCGTCTGCCTTACACTTGGCTGACCTAGGACAGACTGCGGTTTGATCCCCTTGCATCGCACATAGTCCCCCAAGCCAGGAGCAAGCTTTTCTGAGTTCATAGCCAGGACTAACCCCCGAGCATCACTGGGTGTGGCCCAAAAACCAAAAAGTAAATAAATAAATAAATAAATAAGGGGCCGGGCGGTGGCGCTAGAGGTAAGGTGCCTGTATTGCCTGCGCTAGCCTAGGACGGACGTGGTTCGATCCCCCCGGTGTCCCATATGGTCCCCCAAGCCAGGAGCGACTTCTGACTTCTGAGCGCATAGCCAGGAGTAACCCCTGAGCGTCACCGGGTGTGGCCCAAAAACAAAACAAAACAAAACAAAACAAAAAAAATAAGAAGGTCGCCTCTCTCCACTGCTCCATCCTTGTTCTACTATGGACAACTAGTTATCTGGCTTCTCAGGTGATGGGCAGAAATTCCAAATTTAGGTAGTCTACTGTCCTCCCCTGCTTCTTTTTATTGGGGGGGGGCTGCCACACCTGATGGTGCTCAGGGGTTACTCCTGGCAGGTCCGGGGGATCATACAGGATGTGAGGAATTGAACCTGGGTCAGATAAGTGCAAGGCAAATGCCCTCCCTGTTAGGGTATCATTCCAGCCTTAACTACCCTCTTTTTGACATACAAAAATAATCCACTTAGTGTTGCCCTACTTCAGCCAAACAAATAGAAAGTACCTGCCCCCATCCTGTCCAGGTATATTACTGACCACTCTGAAATGTTCCAGCCCCTCCTCCCACCCCCCATACTTTTCAGACAGGAGCACCAGAGTGACTAGCCAAGGAAGAGGAGAGACTTGTGGGGAATGTTGGGCTCATCTCTGATTCTCCATTTTATTCCTGTTAACTCTCATTTCATACTGACTTGGCAAATTACTCTCCTGGCTCATTGACTGGGCCTCCATTGAGGACCCTGTGGCCTGTTTGAGGTGGGTTTTGGGGGACTGGGGGAATGAAGGCTCCATTCCAGCAGCAAAGGCAGGTTAGTTGGTAAGAGATGCTCTCTCCTCTCTCTCTGTGCTTCCGTTCATGGAAGTACAATTGGCCTTTGCACTCTGAATTCAAAAGTTGTCCCTCAATCCTGCTCACTCACCATGGATCCCTAGTGAGCTCTCTCTGAGCCTTTGTGAGAGTCCCTATTCTTCCTACCCCCACCTCACTAGCTCTCTCCCTCTCTCTTGCTCTCTCTGCTCATCAGCATTCATGTCTCACCTTTCTTTGAGAGTTAAATTCCAGGAGCTCTTTATTACTTTCAGTAAATGCATCTGCCTTTCTTGCCATGGGCTGAAAGCCACCAGGGTGGAGGATTAGTTTAGCTTGTTAGACCCTGGATCCTAGTCTGGAAGGTGCCTGACCTGCAGGAGCTCAAAACAGACTTTCAAAACAAAGGCATGAGAGATTCCCCTAGGATTCTCAGCCTACTCACCCCCTCCATGGCCTTAGCTTTTGCTAAGTGAGCCTGAACATTTGAATGTGTTGGCTACAAGGCCAAGACTTTGGTAGATACAGAGAAGAGATGTAATCACCCTTAAATTTGGATGAAGGTTTTCTTCCTGTTCCCCAAACTGGGGACTGACTCTTTTTTGTTTTGTTTTTGTTTGGGGGCCACCCCAGTGGTGCTCAAGGGTTACTCCTGGCTCTGTGCTCAGAAATCACTCCTGGCAAGCTGACAGGCTCAGGGACCATTTGGGAGCCAGGGACTGAACCCGGGGTCTGTTCCAAGTTAGCCATGTGCAAGGCAAATGCCCAACCACTGAGCTATTGCTCCAGTCCCTGACTCTTAACTGCATAATAAGAGGGTCTTTAAGTTCCACTGTAGAGAGAGATGAGAGCCAGGTCTGTTAGCAAAAGAAAGGGAACCCTTGGGTAGTATGGACAATCTGCAGAAAGGAGGAGCCAAGAGCTAGATTTTCAGTATAGTAGGTTAACATCGAGGGAAGAGTCAATATTAAATACACAGCAACTAAAATGAAAAAGATTTTCTTTGGGGAGAATATAAGAAGACAAACAGTATCAGCTAAATGATGATTTCTGAAAGACAATTAAAAAATGGTCATAAATAGAAAAGATGTGCCACCCCAAACATGAGGAGACCAAAATTTTACATCACAGTGGGATGCTTCTATGGACTGCTTGAATGGCTAAAATTAAAACAATGTAAATATCAAGTGCTCACTGGCCAGGAAGTATGTGAAAATGCTGGAATGTCATTCATGGCAGTGGAGAAGAAGATGGTGCTGCTATTTTGGAAAATTGGCACTTTACTGTAGGATCAGCACATCTTCCTAAGATTCTGCCAGATACTCAAGGCAAATGAAAATATATAGTCACATAGATCTGCACACAAATTTCTCACCACATTTTTCATAATAGCCCAAATCTCAAAAAAGCAGGAGTCCCACAGTAAGAAAATGGATAAAAGAATTGTATATCCATATAGCAAGAAAATGGATAAAAGAATTGTATATCCATATAGCAAAAATAGTTCCAAGAAATAAAAAGAAACCAACTACTTATATACCAACAGCAAGGATGAATCTCAGAAGTTTAGAGCCAGAATCTAGATACCATGAGTACATGTTGCAGGATTGCATTTAGGGAATATTTCACAATAGGCAAAGCCAGTATCTAGGAGACAAAATGGAGATTTCTGGGACCAGAGATTGGGAAGAGTGACTATAATAAGACTAGAGAGAGCATTTGGGGCCCATAGAAGTCATCTCTTATCTGGGTTGGGAGAATAACTTCATCACTATGTGGATATGTTAAACTGTCACTTGTTTCTTGGGTAAAAGCCATTCAGAAGTGTATTACAGATATTCCTCTTAGCTCAAAAAAACAGGGTGTCTGATTGTTTCCAAATACCATACGCTGCCTTGCATCTCATAGTCTCTGATAATGCTGCTGCTTCTGTTAGCCATGTCCAGCCTCTGCTCTGTTGGATGAGGTCCTATACATTGTCAGTTATATCTTTCCAGTGATGACCATCCGCCCCATAAGATGACTTGGAGCTGTCCTGCTTCTGACTTTTACATTACTTTCATCTTTGTGTCAGATCAACTTCTTATTTGCTGTATATTTTTAATTATTTATTTTTTGATCAAAGTAATTTTTTTATTTAAACACCATGGTTACAAACATATTCAGCCTGTTCTGCAAAACAAGCATTGTATTTATCTCTCTATCATGGTAGTTGTTAGTGTAGTTAGTTCTTTAACTGCATTTACCACTCTTTGTGATAAAGTTTATATCATGGCCTGGTCCTTCTGGCCCTCATCTCTATTGTCTCCTTTTTTTAAAGTCCACAAATGAGTAAGACTATTCTGTGTTTATTTCTTTTCCTTTGACTTATTTTACTCAACATAATAGTCTCCATATCTATCCATGTCTAGGCAAATTTTGTGACTTCATTTTTTTTCTAACAGCTGCGTAGTATTCTATTGTGTAAATGTACCACAGTTTCTTTTGCCACTCATCTGTTGTTGGGCATCTGGGTTGTTTCCAGATTGTGGCTATTGTATATAGTGGTATTATGAACACAGGAGTACAAAGGGCATTATTGTAGTGTTGTAGTGTGCTTTATATATTGTAATATATTCTAAAAATATTACTCTTTCCCCTTACTTATCTTGGTCTCCAATGAGCCAAAAGTTGCCATTGCCTTTAAGAACAACTTACCCAGAAATGCATGAGAGTGGTTTTCATTCTAGAAGTATATTGGCTCCAATTAATTTCAATGACCTGTCTTGTAGGTCTGGTTTGCTTTTCATGAGGAGATTCACTTGAGAGAGGCCCAGTTATTTTTACTATTGTTCATACCAATTGTTCACAATAGAATCAAGAGGATATGTCCTTGAATTAGATTTTAAAAGTGAAAGCACTACATATGGGTTGAGCCCTGAAGGATCTATGACAGCTTTATAGAAACATGTGGCAGTCATGAAATGAAAGGTTTGTCGGTGTAAAATTATTATTTGTTCTGAGAAACTTCTGCAACAAAGAAAAATAATTTTCTTCTGTATAACATAGAAGCTGATAGATGGTAATTGTTTTCTGCTTGGTTGCCATTATGACTTCATAACATAATAGAGCATTAATAACCATGCTGTGTTAATTGGAGAAACAGGTATATTAAGAATATCTATGATATTTTCACATTGGTAATGCATTTGAATCCATAACTTGATTGAAAATAGTGTGGAACATTTTTCAACATGTTAACTTCTTTCCTCAAAGCCAAAGAATTTGAATAGCAAGTTTATTGCCTCATCAATACAGAGAATCAACTAATTGATAAATTTTTACCCATGTGTTTCCAACATATGCTATCAATGATGAAAGAGAGGCAAATTTTGGAACTCCTGGTCACAGGATAGAAAATTAACCCAACTGCCCTCCCAGCACTGCCTCTGGCCATAACTTTCTCAGTATGTGTTTGCATAAAGGTCTGTTTTGGTTTGTTTGTTTTTGTTTAGTTTTTGGATCACATTTAGCAGTGCTCAGGGGTTACTCCTGGCTCTACACTCAGAAGTAACCCCTGGCTGGCTCTGGGTACTATATGGGATGCTGGGCATCAAACTAGGGTCCTTCCTATGTTGGCTGCATGCAAGGCAAACGTTCTGACTCTATAAAGGTCTTTTTTGAGTAGCAATGAGATGTAGACATACTTAAGTTCTGGATTCAAGAATCTAGACAATTTTTTTCTGGGTTATCAGGTTTTTTATTTTATTTTATTTTATTTTATTTTGGTGTGATTCTCAGCACTTTGGTTTCTCAGTTGTATTTGATCTGGGGAGGTTGGAGGGATTATGAAGATCAGGGACTGGCATCTTCTTTCTTTTGTGTTCTTCACAAATTATGCTCTCTGAGAGTGAAGGATTTGACTCAGGTCCATCAGAATAGGAGGGAATGTGGGTTCCTGGGTTGTCTCAAAGGAGGGATGCTATTTTGTAAAGACCACATGTTGTAAACCACATGTTAGGCTTTCTCAGGCCTATTTCCATTAACACCACCCCAACCTACCTGGCTGTATCAGGTAGCCTATTTGGAAAGGACATAAAGGAGTAGTAAGAAGGAACCCTAGACAATAGCCAACCATTTTAAAGATATTCAGAAGCTAGAGCCTTCCTATATAATCTCATTCTTGACTTGGGTGTGGTTATCTTCTCTGAGAGACAGCCCTAATCTGCCATAATGGGGCTTGTGGCTGATGTAATAAAGTTTTGCTAAGCTTTAAAAATAACAAAAAAACCAAAACCAAAAAAAATTATGCTCCTTGGCCTACAATAAGAGTTTGGAAAGAAGCAAGTATCATGATGAGAAGAATTTACACTTACTGATTGCCACTAATATGCTGAGCATTTTATATTCAACTCTAGAAGGTGACGACGTTGCTCTTCACTCTCTTTTGGAATTGAGCAAATAGAGAGTTGGATTAAGTCAATGTTCCCAAGTTTACACACTAGTAAATATGGAGATTTTGATCATGTATTTCTTTTCTTTCAGGCTCCTTTGCCCTGCTGGGATAATTATCCCTTGTGATTGGATGTCCTATCACAACACATTCAACAACATATAGAATCACCCTGATCTCACTGGGTCTTGCTCCAGATGGGCCAATGTGGAAAGCATTTTTCTATTTTTCTGGTGAATGAGAGCTCTAGCCTTTTGAAGTTGCATAAATAAACACTCCATTCATTTGCCCGTTTAATCTTAGAAACTGAGATTTTAGTGTCATGGAGGGTTCATGGATTTAAGGTCTCTATCCCATCCCGAAATGTAGAATGCTGTGATTTTACATATTTGTCATAGTGGCCACAGTATCTGTAGGTTACTGGTATGATCTTTTCTAATGGGATCAATGTGTCACATAATAGATTCTCAAAATGACATGATGTACAGCACATGCTCAGTGGAACAGGGAAAATACATCATCCCCATGCCCTGCTGTGACATGCGCACTTCCCTCTCCAGTTTCACGCAGGCAGGAAATCCAGAAGGAAAGCACAAGATAGACAGAGATAGACCTTCCCTGACTCTCTTTCCAGCACTTTCTGTTGGCTCAGAGCAATCTATGTAGAGTGCAGAAAGCTCAACTGCTTCTCCACGAGAAAATTTGTGAAAGCATTGTCTTTTATTGGCTCTTTCTTCTGTGAATTACAGGTCTTGCCATTGCCTAAAAGATCTAAGAATATTTTTTTAAATAAATGATAACTCAAGGGGAAGAGTTCCATTCCAGTTTCATAATGGGGCAGGGAAGAATAATTTTAACTCACTACATGATCAACATAATTCGTTTAAAATCTTATTTCTTAAGACATTGTTTTATAGAATGTTTCAAATAATTGTTTAAGTTATATTCCCAGCTATTATTGACATAGTGGAAGAAAATCACACTGGTGAAGGGATGCGTGTTGGAACATTGTACGATTGAACCTAGTTGTCAACAACTTTTTCACTCATGTTGATTTGATAAAAATTAAAAGAAAGATCGTTTATGGCTATACCAGTCCCTCTAGACCAGATCTCATCTCTTCTCCATGTTCCATAGGAGAGGGATTATCTATTTATTCCTGCACACCACCCTAGGTTTTTATTACCCACATTAAAATCCTTCTTGTTGATGTCACTAGTGCTCCCTGAGTACACCACTCCTGGGTATATCTCAGGCATGGATTCTGATCTGACATAATACCTCTGAGCCCTCCAACCCTCATCACACTAGCTCAGCTCTGTTTTCACTCCACTTAGAAGTGCATTTCATATTCGGGTAACTTCTTAACTTTTTCCCCTATGCATTGTTAGTATTCCAATTCTTATTAGTTGGTAACCCTCTCTTTATGATCTAAATATTTTGGGAGTACTCATGGGTTCAGCATTTGGTGATTTCATCTGTCCCAAGTGGCACCCATTTATAGCTCCAACTGTAAATTTTTCCTGGGTTCTAGACTTCAGTTTGTCTGCCTTTCTCTGTCCCTTAGCTATTTAAAAAGCATTTTCAAGATGAATACTTTCAAGCTAGCATTCTATTCTTTTCCTCCAGGTAGTGCTAGGGTATGTATCATTTGCTATGACCCAGAGCTCTGGACAACACCCATTCCCTTTTGGTAAGGCCTAGTTCTGAGGCATTCTGGCACTATATATCTGAATGCTATTGTCTCAAAACTGAAGAGGAGTGGTATATTAACCTACCTTGAGTTGACCCAGAAGTTTTTTCTTTTCTTCCTCCCCTCTCTGCCTTGGTTAACAAGAAGAAACCATAATAGTCAGTTTCAGGAAGGTACAATCATGCCCTGATATCATTAGCAATGCAGTGGGGGTACTTCTGTGAATCTACTCAGAGGTAGGCATGTGATTTGGAATTTTAGGTAAAGGGTATTTTGAGGCATGAGAGGAAGGGGCCATCACTCCTCAGCCTACTGTTCTGATGGTACTTCCTCAGTAGTTCTGTGGCCTTGAGGCCTAGTATCTGATTGTTCTCATTAGGCTTTACCCCCTACCTTGGCCATTCTAATGCTCACACTTCACCATCAAAACCATGTTTCATTTCATCCAAGTTTATTAAAACCATTGTGATTTACCAAGACATTTATAGTTGGGTTTCAGACTTGCTATGAATCAGGAGCAATCCCACCACCAGTATCTACCTGTCTCTACCAATGTTTCCCAAGTGTCCACGTTTTTAATTAAAGTATTGTTTGTTTTCAGAAAGTCAGAGAAAGTGTTTCTTGGTAAATTTGGTCATTGCTGGAGTCAACTGGAGGCTACTCAGAGATTATTTTTGAGAGGGCAAACCTCTTGGACAGAAACAGGCAACAGCCTGAAAGAATAGGATCCCATTAGCTGAGCTGTGACTCAGGGAGTGGAACTTAGCAGCAGCGACCATCTCGGTTTTGGGGTTCAAATCTCTTTTCCATTCAGAGTGTGGCCATGATTGTGGTCCAAAGAGCTGGGTCCTCAAATTGTAGATGATGATGATGATGATGATGACGACGACAACCAGAAACTTTCTGGCCATAACTTTATCCCAAATTTGGAGGGAGGTAGGCTGATTTGAGTTTTTCTCCTACGTGTTCTAAAGAGGATGAATTTAAACTGAACTCTATCTTTTCACTTCATAATGATCCTAAGACCTGTGCACTTTTGGGAGGCTTTGGGATAAATGAAAAAAAAAATAAACTTGAGCTTTGACTTCATGTGACACCTAGAACATACATGCATTGTTCAATTTTCTCTTTAAGAAATCACCTACATAGATTAACTGAATTACATGGCTTTGAAGAAATGAGAAACATTTCTCCAAAGGCTGCTGGTGATAGTAACAAAGCACCTACAGTGGCACTTGACTGATCCTTTGTAATCCTCTGTTCCTCCTCACTGAACACTACAAAAACCAAACCGAGGTCCCCAGCAAGTCTCAGCACATAGTGCCCTCTCCATGGCATGGCATTCTCATGAATAACATCTCTTTACGGATGGGGGTACCATGGGAAGACCTCCATTTGTTTCATCCTTCAGACAGGTGATGTGGATGCCTGTCTTTGCCCTTCCTGTTGGGAAAAGCTTAGCTATGTGTAGTGGAACATGGTGGCCAGTTACCCCATGGAGTGACTTAACTCTTTAATTTTGGGGCTGCAATTTGTGTGAATTTAAACCAGTGGTTCTCAAATAGGGGGGCATGAGGCTCCGTAAATGAGGGCGCATTTGACCTCTGCAAATACTGTCATAACAAGCTAAGCCCCGTGTTTATGTCTCTGTACAGTCTCTGGAGCTGAGAGTTACTGAGTCCTGCTTCAAACCCTGCTTTGAAAAGCTATGCATTGCAAAACGTGCTCATTGTAGCCAGTAATCCAGTCATCACCTCTTATTAAAAAATCAGGTCAAATTATTTTATATATTTTTGTTTTGCAGGTTAAAGTTTTTTTAAATAAAGATATTATTTACAGTTGCACGAAAAATGTTTTCTTCTTCCTAGGGGGCATGATAAAAAATAATTGAGAAGCACTGATTTAAACACATTCAAGTGAGTGCCAACTGGTGGTATGTGTGAGTACAAATGTGAATTCAACCAAGGTTGAATACATTGATACTGTGGTAGGATTTCAGGATCAGCCAAGATAGCTGGTGAGAAAAGAAAAAACTTAATTATATATATATTTGATTTTGGGCCACACGTGGCAGCTCTTAGGGGTTATTCCCAGCAGGTTCAGGGGACCCTGTGAAATGCTGGGGATTGAACCTGGTCAATTGCATGAAAAGAAAATGCCCTACCTGTTGTGCTATCTTATCTATCCCTATATTCTAAATATTTTTAGACTTCCACAACATACTAACTTTTGGGGGGGAAACCAGGCTGTGTGGTTCTTCATATGGGAAATGGGAAAGTGACTGGTTTGTCAGTACCAAATGTTAAGCTCATGTTGAATTTTTACTTCTTTTTCTGTGTATCAAGAAATTTATTGCATGCTAACTTTTTATGCCCTTTCCACATTTAAGATCAATAATTCATTGTTGTTGTCACTGTTTAAAAATTGCTTTTAGTTTTTTGGGGATGGTTGGACCATACCAACCATTGCTCAGGGCTTAGTCCTGGCACTGTAGATGGATTCCTGAGCACCACCAGGAACTATTCCTGAGCAAAGAACTAGAAATAGCTTCTAAGTATTGCCAATGTAGCCCAAACTCTTCTATTTCTTGCCTCTTCCGCTTTCTCTAAAGAAATGTAGACTATCAGGGCCCAAGAGAGAGCTCAAGCAGCTGGAGCATTTACTTTGCATACAGGTACCCTGGATTTGATCCCTGGCCTCATATTCTTGAGTACAGCCAGAAGCAACCCCTAAACATGTCTATGGCAGCACACCTACAAAAAGAATTATAGAAACCTGGTTCCAGCCCAGACCCAGTGAAGCAAAATGTTTATTTTAGAAAAGTTTACTGATCATGTGCATCTCAATGCTGGTAAAGAGTGACCAGAGACCAGAGCTGTTTCGAGAAACTCCAGCATTTAGAGAGGGTGGAGCTGGGAGGAACTGCTGCAGGTTTGGCCTCTCAGATTCCTTCTTTTGTCCCCATGAGGGCATATGGGGTGGCAGAGTTTCCCCTTTCTCCCTTCTCCTGAGATCTCACAGTGAGGTGTCCTTTCAGTCTTCCTGATTGATCTTTGGGAATAGAAATAAATATCTGCTCACAAGTCAATTCTCTCTGGGTCCATTTCAAAAGAAGAAAAGGGGGTGAACAAATATTCTTAGCACTGGCCACAGGCTTTCTAAAGCTGCAGCTGTCTGAGGTCTGCAGGGCCTCTGTGACAGCCATGAACATATCTGCATCCCCTTTGAAAAGGCGCCGCGGACATTCATGGTGAGGGTGTGTCTCTTTTTTCCTTCCCAGCGGTCCCCAAACAAAGAAGACTAGGGTGAGGCTGAACAGAGGTAGCTCCTGCCGAGAGCTGCTCTGCTGGCTTCAGAGCAAAGGACTGTCCCACCTGCCACCACCAAGTGGGTCAGCGATGGAGAAAGGAGCTTGGCCAAAATGAATGCATCATGGCTGAAGAGAAGCACTTCTCTAGGAGCTGTGATGGGTTCTTGGAAGTAAAGGGAATATTCCTGTTATTTTCCTGGTTCTGCAGAGAAAGCTGTTAAAGTTGATGAACTGGGGGGTATTGTGGTGTATTCTGGAAAAGGATGACCCCCCCCTTTATGGATGTAAACACATAGCCTATCCTAGGATGTCCTGTGGAGTTCACCAGTGTTAAAATGTTCAAATGCCTGTTGGCCGGCAAGGGTCTACTTCCATCACTTCTCTGTCCCCCAGCTGATGGGTCCAAGGCTAATAACCAGAGACACTTCATTTCATTTCAACAATGCTTAGATAGGACATGAGGAACTGGGATACCTGCAGGGTGGCAGGATTCAGGACACCAGATATGGACAACCAGTATAAAAGTACCAGGGAGAAGTTCAACATAAACTGTAGCATATAAGCCCTTTGGATGGGCTTGGATGGTGGTGGATGGTGATGGAAGGATGAGAGGCCTTTCTCCTCCAGCTCAGGCCACGTGTTTTCAACCCCCTTCACTCTGTGGGTCTGCAGTTTTAGGTAGCGGAGAGAAAATCATCCACAGACAGGTTCCAGGAGATATCAACTTTATTCATGCCCCTAGCCACCACATGTGTGGTCTATAAACCTTATATGCTGGATCCCTATTCAGCTCTGCATTGTACCTTGTCCCTCAGCCATCTCCTCTCCATCCATCTTCCTTGCTCAATCTCTCTCCAAAACTCCTCCTTCAAATTTCCTCTATCAATCCCCTCCTGGCCTTCTGGCCAAACCTTTGTAATCACTCAAAGACCCTGCCCAGAAATGGGCAGGTCTTTCTTGTAGGTAAGGTTACACAGGAAGAATGGGGGGTTGGGGTAACAATAAACACTAGGGGCTAAGAATGTTTTGGGAGTAACACAAGGGTTCATAAAAGTATTGTATCTCTCTCCACCAGCGCTCTCTGTAGAGGAGGGGGGATAGACTCCAGTCAAGCCTGAGAGTGGCCTCTTATCATGGGAGGATGGCGCCCCATTTTGTGCTGTCCTTTCCCATCTCTGGAACTTGGTCTCTAAGACTTCTGCCTCAAGGAGAATCTCTGGAACAGTGACTCTAGGGTCGAACTGCATCTTGGAGAGAACATTTATTTAATTTTTTGGCTTTTGGTCAACACCCGGAGGTGTTCAGGGATTGATTATTCCTCGCTCTGTGCTCAGGAATCACTTCTGGAAGGCTCGGGAGACCATATGGGATACTGGGAATCAAACCTGGGTCAACCACTTACAAGGCAAACTCTGATCTCACTGTGCTATTGCTCCAGCCCTAAGAAGGGCCTTCATTCCTGGATGATGGGATTCAGGGTGCAGAAAGTGGCTGGGCAATGTAAAAGCCTTCTTTCTGGGTGATGGGGTTCACCCACAAATGCTGCCCACCTTCCTTCAAGGATCTCCTGAGCACACAGCCAGAATGTTTGGGGACAGATGATCCCGGTTCTCATCACGTTTGTGACGTCATAGACTTGCTTTGGCCAATGAAATGAGAGGGGGCGTGTTCATTAGGGCGGCCCTTCAGGACGTTGCTCTGGGAGTGAGTGCTCTGCTTAGACTTGACTTTGCCACCTGGGCTGGACTCATAGTGTAGCCGGCTCTCAGTTTGGTGGGTTCAGGGCCCTGAGGCTGGGAAGGTGGGTGTTTCTTGCAATAACTCTTGCTTAATCCTGACTTCTCCCAGAAGGCAGGGCTGAGAAAGGCTCTGGGGAGTGCATACCTTGTTGTAGTTAAGCCCTTCTTGGCTGGCGCCTTTTCACTAGAGAGCTATAGTGCTTATGAGTCAGCGAGTTCAACTGAGCTGCTTTATTTTGAGCAACTCAGAATACATACACTGACACATCAGTCTTACCTATTTAAATCAAATATGATTGAAAAAGTAGAATACGTTCCAGGATCTTACCCTGGGTCCTATTGATTTTTTTTTTTTTTTTTACCGAAACCACAGTAATATTTATCTGATTAGGAACAAAAGACAGCCAAGGTACTGGTTAATTTTCTCAAGAGAAAACAGAATAGTAGAAACTCGACAAGGGGACTCGTTCTCTCGTTCTTATGGAATGGCAGTGAACCAGCAATCAGAAGGAAAATGACTATTGATTTTCACATATTTTCTATGGTGTTGGTAGAAGCTGAGATGCATAGACTGTAGCAATGATTACTTTAGTTTGAACTCTACAACCCACTTTCAAGAAAACAAACTCCTGTAAAGAGTCTTTGAGAACTAGGAAGTGGAAAAGTAAGTACTGAGAAGTGAGTGGAATTAAAAAAAATATGGATGAGCCTAGAAAAAAAATCAGGCACTCAATTCTATTTTACATATTTCAAAAATATTCCATAGTTGGTGGAAAGATAAAAACCAGTAGGTCCTAACCAATAATTTCTCTGCTATGTTAAACTTTATTATGAAAACTGACAAATTATGAGAAGGGCATATTTTGCCAAACAAGGAAGGTGGGAAATTGATAAACCAAAAATGAAACTCAGTTTTCCAGAGGACATATAAGATTCCTCTATTCACTGATGATTTCCACATGGATGTATTTTTACAGGCATTTCTTCTTAATTTCCAATGTTGGTTGAAAGTTTTTCTTGATTATTCTGTGGTTTTAATGATAGGCAGTAGAGGTATCAAGGGTAAGATGAATTTTTTAGTAACAGCATTAGTTACATGCTAGAAGACATTATTTATTCAGTAAATAACCCACTTATTTTCAATGTCCCTGAATAATACTATTTTTATAAAAGAAAAAAGTAATTTAATGTAATCTTCGCCCTTGAGAGATGAGGAAACTATGCCTTAGAGATGAAAAGCTTCACTTTACTGATTCCCCAAGTCTAGATATTTTGTGCTAATTTTGTCTGTGCTGTAAGAGCTTGTCTCAGGACTGTAGGATGATTCCTGTTGCTTCCTTTCATAATGCAAAGGCTATTTCAGTCCTCCTCAGACCCCCTGTGTGACTGTGCATATAAGCATAAGAGGAGACAAATGGCTCCTGGTCCCCCCATCTCTTGATTCTTGGGAGAAGAAAAACACACCACCCCTTCCTTGATTAACTGATGCAATGACCTATGTGAAGAGTTGGCCAATGGTGGTTTTGAGTCTCTCCCCAAGGTTCACACCTCTTTCCTCCAGCCTGGAAAGGTCTGGAATGCTGGGTCCCAAGATACCTGTCTAAGAAACAGCCTCTGAAAGCACAGACCCTGCACTGCACATGATCCTGGCTGGGTGCAGGAACATCCTTGAACTCACATGCATATAGGTCACTTCCACTTTTCAACTTTTTTCCTTCTGCCATTGGTTCTAGGTATTCTGATTTTAGCAAATATTCTGGGGTGCAGCATGAAGCTCAGCACCAAACTATAGTTTTGCCCAAAGGATTTCCAAGAGTATTTGAAAAACAGTTATAAAGTGAAAGCTAAAGACTAGTGGAGCTGCTAGACAGGCTTTGATCTGTTCCTGGTGGAAGGTCTTTCCATCAGAATGTTGATGACTTAAGATAGCTTAGAGAAAGAAGAAAACAACAACAACAATAAATACCATCATCAAACTCCTTTAATGAAGCTGTGTGTTTGGTGTCTCTAAGAAGGGCTTTGTGTCTAAGTAGGGTCTACATTCCCTTTTGTTATCTTTTCTTGGTGATGGAAAAAGGGGTACTAAGGCCATACTAGGGTGTCAGGGATTGAATCCTGGGCCTCACATAAATTAAACAAGATATTCACCTGAGCCATATCTATCAGCATGTTCATTAATTGTGTGTGTGCTTGTGTGTGTATGTGTGTGTACGTGTGTGTGTACGTGTGTGTGTGTGTATGTGTGTGTGTGTGTAGTTCTGGTTACATTTGGTAGTCCTCAGGGATTACTTCCTCCAATACTGAGGACCCAAGTGGATTTGACCATTTGGACTTAACCTCTGCTCTCTCAGGCCCCTATTTCCTCTTTATTGTCACTGGTTTAACTATGAATGAAATGACTGATTGTGACTAGTTGTAGACATTAGCTTCACAAATGTGTCTGTTACATTTTCTGGAAATGCACATACAACACCCATCACACAATGCACAATACCCAACGGTCAAGCACAGGTGTTCTGTGTTTGTCACACCCTCAGGCAAGGGAGGGATTTGTTTCCCAGAATCACTGTGGTTCCATGTGCCCAAGGAACTCCCAGGCTTCCATGTTTATTTAGAGAAATTTCACCCTTCAGCCTTAAAACCATTTGCTGCATCTTTCTTCTCCATAGCCTGCTTTCAGGCTCAATTATGGTTATTAGGAATTTATGGACCTTAAAAATGCATTTAGAGTCTGATGGCTGCTTTGTACAGCTTTGTCTTTTTCCCCCTTCTCTTTTATGCACTTTTATAAAACTCACCCTGGTGTATGTGTGTTGGTGCACATGTGTTTATGCTCATGCCCAGGAGAATGTGTTTATATTTAAAAAATACCCTTTAAATTTGTCTTGGTATTGTTATAAACAGGGACTTTGACTACAAGTTTCCCGGGAGAGTTCAAAAAGCATCGTGTCCACTGGCTTTTGATTTTCAATAGATTCTCAGTTCCTGTGGCCCATGTTCCTCTGGTCTAAAGGTAGGTGAGCCAGTAATTTTAGTGACCACCTCTGCCAGCAGCTTGGTAGGGCACTGCCATGGAGTCTCAGTGCAAAGATGAGACTTTGTGCTCTGCTCTGAAGTTCTTTGCCACTCTGGTTTCTAGGAACGTTTTATTTCTGACATGAGAAACTAAAAAATCACCACTGAACAGGTTGCTCCCTATCTGTGCAGAGGGCAAAAGGGTTGATGGGCACCTTTCAAAAAGAACAGGGTGGCCCACACAGTGTAATCTTGTTGGCTTTCTGTCAGTTTGCCTTTGAGCAGTGAAGAAAAAAAAAACTGAAAATAATTTTCTTGAATTTGAACCAGGGAGGTTTCATTCTCCAAAGTTGCTTCTTTGGCCCCGGGAAGCATTTTTAGAGATTATATAACATGGACTTGGCCATCTGAAATTGCTGGAATCAGACAAGAAAATTGTCTATATCAAGAAATCATAGATGCTGAAGTTTAGCCTGACTTTTTTTTTCCATTTTCTTCTTTTTTATCCACCTTTATGGAACAGAATTATTGTAAAACTATCAGCCATTCTAACTCTACTCCCTAGACAATACAGCTCTCATTTCCCTCCCTGCATCTCATTTTGTGTTTCTTCTATTTTCTTCCTCTTATTTCCATCCTGCACAGCACATGTATGGCAGCAATTTTGCAGGAACAATCATTGCATTGTCTATTTGAACATTCGGATACTCAACTGGAATGCCTGTCTCTGTAGACATCCCAAAAGAATGGTAGGCATTGGAGTTTTATTATGTCATTTCTTTCCTCTCCTCTCCACTTCTTGACTCCAGCAGCCCTGCAAAATAGCTCATTGCTTTGCATTTCTCAAGCATTCAAGTGTTTATAGCATCTAACAATCCTGATCTCTCACTTCCTTTTCATAAGCAGAAAATGAGAGCAATACATGGCACAGTTCCCGGAGAAGCTGTTCAAAAAGTAGCAGAGGAGCCGATGTCAGGGTGCAGCAAATAGTCACAGGTACGTGCTGCTCAAGAAGTTGTTCCATTAACTCTATTGCCATGAGTAACGGGCAGAAAGACTGCTCAACTTCATTGTCTTGGAGAAAAGGCATTTGAACGATGGATTTGAAAATCTCCCCCATCAGAGTCTCTCTCTTTTTTGAACTGCAGCATAATAGCTCACAGTGGTTCCCTAGCAAAGAAAAAAAAAAGAGTAACGCCAACTGCATTAAACAGCTGGATCCATATGAAGAGGGAGGGGGCTGAAGCAGGATGATTTGTCCATGGAGAAACAATGACAACTATGAGAGTAATTAGTAACTTATTTGTTTCTGTATCTATGCACCCACCAGAAACCATCCCGTGGCAAGAAAAATGCATGGAAATTGGCAAGAACCCCCTTACTCTTCAGACTTATAATTCTTTGGTGGCAGCTTTTACGAACATCATCACCTCTGAGGTTCTGAGACGTGACACCAGTGAAGTAGGTGCAGAGAGGTCTGGATGGGTAAAGTCAGCCTGAATTGCTTGCCTAGCACAGATACTGTGCTAGATACTGCCAGCCTTACTGATACAGTCCTAAAGGTCCTACATCAGGGGTCTCAAACTCAATTTACCTGGGGGCTGCAGGAGGCAAAGTTGGGGGTGAGGCAGGGCCGCATAAGGGATTTCACTTACCAAATATTGGCAATAAAAAATCGCATTAGTAAGAAAAAACTCGCAAAAAATCGCATTAAACATTTGCATACCCCGAATGGAACTGCTCGGGGTATGCGAATGTTTAATGCGATTTTTTTCTTACTAATGCGATTTTTATTGTGATTATTCGGTAAGCGAAGAATCGCGAATACTGCGATATTTGAAGACCAGCCGTGGGCCACAAAATGTTGTATGGAGGGCCACAAACGGCCCGCGGGCCGCGAGTTTGAGACCCCTGTCCTACATGATACACTTCATTACCTGGATTGCAGGGAGCCATAGTCTCTTTGTTTGTTCTTTTTTTTGTTTTGTTTTGTTTTTGGGTTTTTGGGTCACATCCGGCAGCACTCAGAGGTTACTCCTGACTTTATGCTCAGAAATCGCTCCTGGCAGGTTCAGGGTATCATATGGGATGCCAGGATTTGAACCATACACCTTCTGTATGAAAGGCAAACGCCTTACCTCCATACTATCTCTCCGGCCCCGCCATGGTCTCTTTGTAAGTAAAGGAGGCAGTTACATTGTTTTCTGTGTCCACTGGGCATCTATTTAGATCCTTGTGTGTTTCTGGCAGAAAAGATCTTGAGGGGAGGACCATAAAGCAGAAGGAAGTTTTACTGAAGATTTTACATATGCTCAAAGGGAGTCAGCGTGGTAGGCAAACTCAAAAGATTAACCGGGAGAATAGGAGAGCCTATTTTTTGGCCACACCTAGCAGTGCTCAGGGTTTACTCCTGGTTCTGCATTCAGAAATTGTTGCTGGGGGTGGGAGGCAGAGAAATAGCACAGCAGTAGGGCATTTGCCTTGCAAGCAGCCGATCCAGGACCAATGGTGGTTTGAATCCCGGCATCCCATATGGTCCCCCTGGTGCCTACCAGGAGCGATTTCTGAGCACAGAGCTAGGAGTAACACCTGAGCGATGCTGGGTGTGGCCCCAAAACAAAAACAAACAAACAAACAATCAAACAAAAAATTGTCCTGGAAGGCTTGGGCGACCAGATGGGATTCCGGGAATTGAACCCTGGTCGACCACATGTAAGGCAAATTCTATACCTGCTGTGCTATGGCTTGGGCCCCTGGAGAGTCTTTTAAAAGAACATTTAAAAAGGTTTTTTTCCAAAGAGTTGTGAGTCTTGTGGGTGAATATTTGGCATCACAGGAACCACCCTCCTTTCCATATTATGGAAATTTTAGAACTGTCATGTTGCCCTATGCATGATGGAATCAGAAGGGTTTTAAAGTAGCATCATTACTTTCCATCATACTTGAATAGGAATAAAAGGCCAGGTGACTGCATATTCTTTGCCCCTCTTTGGTCTCCTTCAGTTTCCATGTGTCCATTGTGTGACTTCTCTGATTCCTGACTCTGAACTCAGTCCTGACTCTGCCATCATTGCATCAGGCTCTTCCAGGTCTGACCCTTTGTACAACTGGTAGAGTTTTTGAAAGTTTCCCCTTAAGCCCTCTGGTGCAAGGGATGACTTGATCCACCTCAGTGGGGATGTTCAGGAAAATAGGTGGTGACAGGATGTAAAATAAATCCCCACATTATGAAATAACCCCATGCACTGTATTTCTAAACCCAAGTGGACAGGTCTAAAGAAGGTATCGTAGTTGCAAAGAATTAATAAACCTAGCCAGTCAGGAGAGAGCCATGGAATCAGTTTGCTTTTCACCTTGTGGTCCCTCTGTGTGCTAACATAACCAATTAGTTCAATCATGCAGGGCAGGAGGGGCAGGGTAAAGTCATCCAGCTCAAAGGGACAGGTTTAAAGGAATGAAGAAACTGGGAGAATACCTTCATTTTGGGATAATAGCTGGGTGTCATCTTAAAACAGGGACTAAACCTGGTCAGCTAGCATCCACCCTCACCAGAAATCTTACCTCCTTAAGACCCGAAAGTCTGGGCAGGGTTCAAAGTTCAGTTATTGGATTCAATAGATTTGTTCAATAGAATTCTCTCTCTCTCTCTCTCTCTCTCTCTCTCTCTCTCTCTCTCTCTCTCTGTCTTTCTTATTGGTGACACTGGTTTCAGCACTGGCTTTGGCACAGCAGAAGGACCATCCCACAGTCTCTTCTTGGTGTGGTAGAGCCAAGTCTGTCATCTTCAAGTGTGGCTGAGTTTTGCATGTCTGACTGGCAGAGCTGGTCTACACTGTATGTCATCTATCACATTCTCTCAGTTCCTGCACTGCCCCTCATTCATTCTCACTAACACCCTTGGCTTCAGGGAGTGCAATTGTATTGATCAACGGATTTTTTAGTTTGGTTTTAGCTATGAAGTTGACAAAATATTTCTCTGGTCCCTAGCACTGGGCTTCAAGGCAGTTGAGACAAGTACTACGTATCATACTGTCTCTTTTGCTGCCAAACTTCCATGGTTGACACTGATCATTGATCATGACCCTCTTTCCTGCTGGGCACCCAGGAAGCTGGAAATTATTCTGCATTTCCTGCTCCAGGCAGCCTCTTCAGAGCTGGCACAAAAAATTAGTTCCCTTCCTTGCTCAGGGTGTTCTGTTTCTGAAAGGCAGCATAGGAAAGCAGAGGAACATTCTAGAATGATAGATCCAATCAAGTCTATGCACTCTGAGTTAGAAGGAGTTGGAATCAGATAGGCTTGGATTTAAATGTGGGATTTGCCACTCACTCACTTGACAAGCTAACTTCTCTGAACCCATGTACATCCCTCTACAAAATGAGATTGATGACCTCAATATCCTCGACTCTGTGGTGATTTTAAATGAGATGGAATATGGACACCACTTACCAAATTGCATGGCTCTCTAACCATGGCCTTTGGGTCGACAGTTAGACCAAGGGAATCAAAAGATTAACTTAATCTCTGTGCAAACTATTTCATTTTCACCTGCACAGTTCCTTGACTGAAATGAATGAGTTGCTATCATATTTTATAGATTTCATGTATGTATTGGGTGTTTCAAGCTGGGGCTTCCATGGTTCAAACCACACTGACTATCCTTGGTTTTAGCTCAAGGCACAGTTTGATTTTGGTTTCTGAAAGGTCAAATAAACCTTGGTAGAATCTGGTGTTTGAGAGAATTTACAGAGGGAGGAGAATCCATAATCTTTGCCCTTGAGGAAGTCAAACCAGAGGAACATCGGAGTAGGTAAACATACTGCAGAGTACAAATAGCCAAGACCTGGAAATAAAATTGTGGATGGTAAATTATAGTTCCATAAACATTTTCCTCTTCTAAAATGTGCACATAGGAAGACAAACAGTGGGATGGAAGAGAGACTTATGTAGGTTCCAATGCCCCAGGGAATCCAGCATGTGTTAAAGGGGGGCATTTTAAAGCAGCAAAGAAAGATGGATCACTTAATAAATGCTATTCAGATAACTTTTTTTTTGCCACTTAGAGAGGAAAAAATGGAATATCTGTGATTTACAGAAAAAATACAAAATTGTAAAAGTTTTATAAAGAGTCATGGAAAAACATTTTTAAGTTGACTTTGAGCACTTTTCAAATAAGAAATAAGCGAGGCAGACATTTAAAAACAAGAATGATAGAGATAAAGTTTGCTATAAAATATTTAAGACTTCTCTATGGAAAATAACATAAATAGAGGCAAAGGACAAAGGTGCAAAAACTACCTGCACATCTCCAGCTGTGTTCTAAATTTTTACTCAACTCTCTCTGTATATACCTCCATTTCTTCCAAAGTACATACAATTTTTTTTTACCTACGAAAGAGAAAATATCAACATCTCACCAAACAAACCAAAAATTGAAAAGGAGTCCAGAGATAAATACATCTTTTAAAAGCATGTAACAAGTACTCGGACTCATTTATAATTAAAGAAATGCAAATCCAGGCATGGGAGTCTTATTTATCAAGTTGGTGAAATTAGGAAATCTGAAAATTACTCAGGATGACAGTGTGAGCATGGACATGAGATACTGAGTATGTACCTCGATGCATGTCAATGAATGTGAAGGTACTCTATGGATGTTGAGGTACATACTCATACTTGAACATTGAGGCATGTACTAAGTGCAGAGATGGTAAAAATTTGTTCAATACTCTTGGAAATGATCAAGCAACAATATTTAAAATAATTTTAAAAATCATACACGAGTCATTTCTAGTAATTTGTCCTCTAATCCATTTGGGCATAAATGCAATGCAATCTGAACAAAAATGGTTCTTTGTAGTATTATATATAATAAGACACCCCTCTCTAGTCCTCTAGGATGTATGCAGTTCTATCTGTACAGATGAGCTACTGTACTTTGATGCAGCCATATAGTAAATTGTTCTGTAGCCATTAGAAGGAGTGTCAACATGTGCTGATTTTGACAGATCATTAAGTTATATGGTTAAGACAAACAAAACTAGGGGTCTGGAGAGATAGCATGGAGGTAGAGCATTTACCTTTCATGCAGAAGGTCATTGGTTCGAATCCCGGCATCCCATATGGTCCCCTGAGCCTGCCAGGAGTGATTTCTGAGCCTGGAGCCAGGAGTAACCCCTGAGCGCCAGGTGTGACCCCAAAACAAAAACAAAACAAAACAAAAAAAGACAAAATTGGAGAGATCTTGTTTCTCAAGTCATTCTTTTAGGTGGGTATTGGCTCTTCTCACTTGATGTATCAGGAAATGGTGGCTTGGGAGAGCGTTTGATTTACAAGGAAACTATCAACCTTGCAGAAGTTTTCATGTGAATTACTTGGCGTTGCTAAATCACAAGTTTTTTTTTTTCATTTTGGTGGTGGCTGTTGAGTTTTTAAAAAGAAATGAAATGCTTCTTTCTTCAGAAAGTGAAATCTACCCTGACTTTTCCCAAAGTTAGGCCACAAAGGGCCCAGAAGCAGCCCACAAGAGAAATGACTGGAGTTTTGTTTTCTTCTTGTATTTCTCAGACATGCACAAGTACAAGGACCCCTGAGGCAGCTTTTGTGTATACATAACAGCTTGGATTTGTGGTCACAGGAAAGAGTACAGAAGAGAACAGAGTGGCATGCCTTTACAAAAAGTTTTGTAGCTTGTCTGTTTGAGCCTGAAAGAAAAGTAGGTCATGAGGGTGACCACACATTTATCAAAACTTTTAAGATTTATTTTATTTTATTTTATTTTTTTGCTTCAGCTGCAAGTCTGCTTATCCAGGGATTTTGACAGTAACGCTGCAGACCGTGGCTCAGGAAAAGCTCTCGATCTGTCCTTGTGATGTTCAGGACTTATTTTAAGATGGAAAGTCCCTTCACAAGGACAACCAGAGTGGCTGCCCAGCAACATCACATGGGTACTGACTCCCATGGACATCTCCTAAGAATCTAGTAGTCTCCTCACATATCATCTGGATTCTGAGGCTTATCCATAACCCCATTCTCCGAACTGAGTCAGAGAGAGAGAGGGATAGACATAGAATGATTGCTCTCATTTGTGGGATATATATATATATATATATATATATATATATATATATATATATATATATATATATAAATACCCAGAGCTAATAGAGATGAGGGCCAGAAGGATCAGTCCATGGTAGGAAGCTTGTCACAAAGAGCAGGCAGAGAAGGGACCACAATGACATTGAAAGTTGGAAATGATCACTCAGGACAAGAAATGGGTGGAAACTGGAGGGAAAGTGATACCCCTTCACTAGCAATATGCAAACCACAGTGTCAAAAAGGGAAGGAAAAGAAAGGAAGAGAGAGAGAAGAGAGCAGAAGAAAACTCTCTGCTTTCACAGCCAATGGCGGGAGTGTAGAAGGGAAACTGGGGACATTTGTGGCAGGACATGTGCACTGGTGAAGGGTGTTGGACATTGTGTGACTAAAACTCATGAACAGCTTTGTATCTGTGGAAAAAAAAAACCCAATTGTATTATGAACAACCTTGCAACCACGTTGTTAAATAAATAAATAATAATAATAATAGTAATAATAATGATAATAATAATGATACTATTCTGCAGGTATTGCCACGGCTGTGGAGATGCTGGGTATAAATCGTGCGGTAATGTACCTTGATGAGTGTCTGCAGGTTAAGGTGAACTTTTTATTAGCATGACACAGGTTCTGGCTGTCTCATCTCACAGTAGCACATTCCGGCGCGCTCGCCCTCCTTTTGCAGAGCCCTCTCGTTGGTTCACTTCCAGCTCTCCCTGCTGTCCAAACAGCTAGGTCCTGCTCCTCAGTAGCCTTCGCTAGTTGTACTGCTTCTTTATGTGGCTTTGTGTATTTCTTTTTGATGTTTTGAAAGAAGCGTGGAATGTGCTAGACCTTTCATTTTTCAAATGTGCTTTTGGGGGCTTTGATGCTGTATCTGGAAAGATGGGGTGAAGGAGAAATAGGGGGATAGCAGCCCTCCCTGCTGCCTACCAAAGGCAGACTGGACACCTACCCCTCTTAGGCTCTATTTTCTATCCACGTTAAGCCTGTGGGTTAAACTCTCATATTCACGACCCTCCTCTTATGGCGGCTGCTTACCTGCTGGGTTGATCGCCTGACACCTGGCAAGATACAGGTCGGTGGTGGCTGTTGGCTAGAGTTCCTGCAGGGCTGTGATGGAACCTTCCGGAGGTGGTGGTGCGGCCCTGGGCCTTCTTTCATGTTTCACGACTGAATGATGAGGTGAGGCAGGCAGGCGGTGCTGTGTTTCCTATGAGCCTCCCATCATTCTCCATGTGGCCGCCAAGATGCCCTCTTGCTCATGTGCCTCTTTTTTTTGTTTTGTTAAAAAAACTTTATTTAAGCACCATGATTACAAACATGTTTGTAGTTGAGTTTCAGTTATATAAAAGAATACCCTCTTTCACCAGTACAACCTTCCCACAATCAATGCCCCCCATCTTTCTCCTCCCCCACCCCTGCCTGTCTTCCACTGTCTTCCTGCCTGTCTTTCACTCACTAACATTGTCATAATAGTTGTTAACGTAGTTATTTCTCTAACTGCACTCACCACTTTTTGTGGTAAGCTTCATATCGTGGGCTGGTCTTTCCAGTACTTATCTCTATCATCTCTGGGTATTATTACAAAAATGTCTTTATTTTTCTTTAACCCCACAGATTAGTGAGACTATTCTGTGTCTATGTCTCTCCTTCTGACTCATTTCACTAAAAATAATAGTTTCCATGTCCATCTATGCACAGGAAAATTTCATGACTTTACCTTTCCTGACAGCTGCATAATATTCCATTGTGTATATGCACCACAGTTTTTTAGCCACTCATCTGTTGTTGGGCATCTGGGTTGTATCGATATTCTGGCTATTGTAAAATAGCACTACAATAAATATAGGTGTACAGAAGACATTTTTGTATGTGTTTTTGTGTTCCTAGGGTATATCCCTAGTAGTAGTGTAGCTGGATCATATAGTAGCTCAATTTTCAATTTTTTGAGGAATCTCCATATTTTCTATATAGGCTAAAGTAAATGGTATTTCCACCAGTAGTGAATGAGAGTTCCTTTCTTCTCACATCCCTGCCAGCACTGATTGTTCTTGTTCTTTGTGATGTGTGTCAGTTTCTGTGGCGTGAGATGGTACTTTATTGATGTTTTGATTTGCATTTCCCTGATGATTATGATGTGGAGCATATTTTCATGTGCCTTTTGGCCATTTGTTTTTATTCTTTGAGAAAGTGTCTGTTCATTTCTTCTCCCCATTTTTTGATAGGGGCTCATGTGCCTCTTGATTCTTTAAAACCATGACCTGTGGGAAGAAATAGCCTGAGAAAGCTATGCATGCTTGACTCTTTTCTCTGTTATGCAGTTTTGATTTCTGGAACATTGTGTTTTGAATGGCTGTGGGCTTTTTAATGGGCTTTTATGGTCTTCAGTGATAGAACATTTTGTTCTGCAAAGATGAGATAGACGGTGTCTCTAGATTTAAGAGAAAACAACAAGGATAGAAAAATAGAGAGAAAAAAATTTGACCTAAATTGCAAATATGTGAGACTTGAAAATCTCAATTGTGATCTCACTTACTCAAAAGTTTCAAAAGTCAAATTAACAATAAAAACTGGAAATAAAATCAATAGGTCCAAATGATGTAAGGTAGTTGGGGTTTTCATCTTGTCGTAGCAAGACTTGTAATTCACCTCATGAGCTTCCTCCATATTGAGTGCACATTAATCTCAGTTTGAGAACTAGGCTGTATTTGTCTTGGAAGAATTGGAGAGGAGCTTACATTACACAAGTTCAGTGAAAGCCCCATCTAACTCCCCCATCTATTTAAGTTCCATAATTAAATATGGAATATAGATTCCATTTATTTATGTCATTGTTCTGGTCTCTTATAGTTCTGAGTTGTGGATAGGGTAGGAAATCAAGAGGGGGGAGGTTTTGTGGTTCCTTTATTCCTCTGTAAAATCCTTTTGAAACTATTAGTTTGGTGAACATGTGATGTGCATCTGAGACTGTAACCATAATAGGGGGATCTGTCCCAGTTCCTACTGTGAATGAGAGGAGACAGAAAGAACATGATTCTATATAGTGTGACGCTAGAACCTCTGATCACAGGCAGAATCAGTGAAGAGCTGGACTTTTGTGTTCCCAGCCAGGCCAAGAACCACTTTCTTAACTAGTTGGCCTCTCCTTCCTGATTAAACCATACACAATTAGTCCTTAAAATGGATACATTCTTTATTACAGATAATCTTTATTATATCTGGTTGTAAATATGCTTTTTCTACTGGGTACTTCTAATTTTTCTTTATATTCTGGAGAATACATGTCTTAGAAATAGGAGTTTCACACTGTACAGTGATATAGAAGAACAAGGTAAGTATAGACATTTTATCTTTAGAAGCGTGAACATTTACCTTGCAACATCAGGAATTCAGAATAGAAAATCAAATATCCCAACTATGCAGAGAAATATCAATTGCAAATGAGGTTCTGCTTTGAAAAATGTGGAGACAATTATATATCTGGCCTTTTGGGTCAGACTATTTTGTGTTTCACAAGTGAGATAACCACTTTACTCTCAGTGCTTCTAGAAATTTTCCTAACAGGTCCCCCTTCCTCACAAAATCAGGATTATAAGAGAGTGTGAGAACATTGGATAAAACCTAGGGGTCAAATAGTTAAAGCCTAAAAATTGGCTTATTTGAACAGTACTAATACATTTCACTGCAAAAACTGATCTGGAGATGTGGCTTTATCTCAGACATGGAATATTTTAGCTGAAATTGAAAAAGAATTAAAATATTAGTTCAAAATTTATAACTACAAAAATTTGTAGCTAAAACTTTCATGTAGGTGTGGATATATTTTTGGATTCTTTCAATTATGTTGATTTTTTTTATCTGTGCTTCCATATACTGCCTAATAACAATTTTAGTATGTTTCCCTGTTGGTTGGACTATCTGCAATTAGAATTTTTTTTTGGTTTAATTCTGTCTTCATGTTCCAAGTCTCAACAGAATATTTTCATTTTTCCCGGTGTGATTATATTTTCTAGGTTTTATTTTTATTTTGCAACTAGATCCTAGTCTAAATTCATGTTATCAGTATTTGTTTACCTGCTTGTTAAATCTGCTTCCTTATTTTCTTGCTTGTTAAATTGGTGCTTCTGGGCATAAGTTGTTTCTCTTCCTCTGGTTTTTTATTGGTTAAGACGTTAGTGAATTAATAATTACTCTTCAGGTGGTATGTTGCATGTAGGAACACTTTCACAAAAAATAGTTTCCTTCTTATTTCACTTAGTGTATAGTAGTATTACATGGTATGAATGTTCTGGAATTTAATGACTCCTTTTTAGTGCCTTGATGGATTGTTGTTTTGAGTTTTCCCTATTTTAAAAAACAACCATAAATCACTGTGCACTTAAAGTGAAAGCTTCTTTGGGATAGATTCCTAGAAGTGGGATGGCTGAGTTCATGAATTGAATAGTCAATGCATTTTGGCTATTGAAACACTATTACAACAAAAATTTGGGCCACTTTAAGGACAAGGGTTCATTGAAGATAGCAAGGATTTTTTTCTCCTTTCCAGAAATCTCTCCAAGCATAGATGGTTGGAACATGAAAGCCATCCTCTAGTCTATGACATCATGAAATATGGGGAAAACCTTAATCTAAATGTCATGCGGGATACTGGGTGGGAAGGGGAGGTAGAGGCACTTGACAGTGGTGGGAAATCAGGACTGGCAGAGTCAGTGTTGGTCAGTCATGTGGTTCCAGAGCAATCCTAGGAGAACCAAAGTAGAATGAGTGTGAACTTAGGCACAATGGCAGGTGTTGTAGGATTGATCAAATGCAGAGAAACTGAGTGACTGTTTATCCCCACCAGAATCTGCACCCAGACTTCAGAGAAGAGACTCGGGCATACTCCTGACACACAACTGTCCCAAGGAGAAAGAACTTATCTTAGTAGAGATCTGGAATGTTTTATGCCAGGATGTCTCCTTCCACTCCTTCCACATCAGGCCGGTTATTTCTCTCCCTGATGTTGCCTGAGCCTTCGTCCAAATGTCAGCTCTGTTTTCCTCACAAGTCTGTTCTTCATCTGGGTGTTTCCATAGCCTGATGGTTAGCCTGTCATTTAGTTTGACTGTCCTGCCCCAAACCTGAGTATTCACTGATGTCCTCACTCCCCTATAAAAGTAGCTGCAGTCCCTTTTCATTTCCTAAACGTCCTCCATGCCCAGGCTTTTATTTTTATCACTGAATCTCTCACCAGGGTGACTTTCAAACTAGCCTGAAACCTGGCTGCATTTCAATTGTTCTCTGCATCTCGGAAACTGCCTAAAATGAAAATCTGCAGCACCTATTCTCTTTCGAGCTTTTTCCACTATTTTGACCTTTAGCTCATCAGCCTTATCCTCTCTCAGCTATTAGCTGTGAATCTACACAGGAAAGTGCAGCCACATGAATGGAAATTCATGTTTCTGGTACTCTCTCCAGTTGCCTTATGCAGACATTTGCACTAAAAGATGTGTTGAGGGGGCCGGAGAGATAGCATGGGGGTAAGGCGTTTGCCTTTCATGCAGGAGGTCATTGGTTCGAATCCCGGCGACCCATATGGTCCCCCGTGCCTGCCAGGAGCAATTTCTGAGCCTGGAGCCAGGAAAAACCCCTGAGCACTGCCGGGTGTGACCCAAAAAACCACACACACACACACACACACACACACACACACACACACACACACACACACACACACACACACACACAAAGATGTGTTGAGAACACACTATTCAATGTCTTGGTGTTATGGTC